>NC_085879.1:35647703-35727703 GCF_034702125.1 Engraulis encrasicolus | reverse complement strand
ATTGCCGGATGTTTGCCAAACGTGGGCAGTGGTTGTGGCTTAAGTGGCTTAGCCTCTGTGTGAATCTGAGTGTGTGTGTGTGTGTGTGTGTGTGTGTGTGTGTGTGTGTGTGTGTGTGTGTGTGTGTGTGTGTGTGTGTGTGTGTTTACAGTGCACAGCGGAAGTGAAGTGTGCATCCAGCGGGGGGAGCGTGGCTGAAGTGTACGCTCACTGCAGTCATGGTGATGTGTTGGTGGAGAAGACATGACTTTATGTGTGCCAGCCTGTGCTGCTGTTGCTGCTGCCAGTGTTGCCAGGTTGGGCTGTTTCCCGCTCAATTGAGCTGGTTAGAATGGCTGTCTGCCGGTAAACACGGTAGTTAAAAACGGGCTTTGGGCGGGTGTTTTTTTAACTGTAGATTTATGGTCATAGAAAAACTTTTGGTTGAAATTGGGTGGAATTTAGTGCATCCAGGCTGTTTTGGAGCATTTTTGGGCAGGAAAAGATCAGACACATTTGGCAACCCTGGGTGCTGCTGCTGCTGCTACTACTGAAACACAAAGGTGACCAAGCCTCTGCACTAGCAGCCTCACAACTCTGGAATAGTCCAATACCCAGTGTTGGCAAAGTTAATTTCCAACAGAACTACCGGTAGTTCGACGTTCAGTTCACACATTTCAAAATGAACTAATTCGTTCATAGGTCATAATTGCTCAAAGTTAATAGTTCCTTCATAGATCAAAAAAAGAACTAGCTCGTCGCTCTTTTTTTTTTGCAAGAGGTCGTTGTGAGAAATATTGTTTAATATCATTGGCAAAGCCTTTGTAACACCACAAACAGCAAATATTTTTTAATCAGAACAGTAGAAATGTGTGTGTTACATGTCTTCTGATATTATTAGGGTTCTTTGCAATGTATTTGGTTCGGCTTTCAACCGAACACTAAAGAAATATGGCACGCTGTTAAACAAAAGCTTGTAGTTCGTTCACAGGCACCAGAATGAACTAGTTCATAGTTTGTTTATCAGGCAGTAAATGGTGTGTGCTCAGTTCACATTCGCCCAAACTAGGTGAAACATGAACTAAGTTAGTTCAGGTAAAACACTACCAATACTGTCCTGCCGCAGTCTAACGGTAGGGCACTGGGTTACTACGCCAGTGACCCGGGTTCACTTTGTCTATCTTTTGCAGGCTTTCCAGTGGTTTTTTTGGGTTCCTAAACCTATTCCAACTTCGTGCCCACTTGAAATGTGCGGGGCCCAGCTCTGACCCAATAAATAATAACACTCAAATGGTCAACTACAACACACACACAGACACACACAGACACACACAGACACACACACACACACACAGACACACACACACACACACACACACACACACACACACACACACACACACACACACACACACACACACACACACACACACACAGACACAAATATTGTTTTGAGTTTTAGAATATGATTTCAAGGCCCACTTGTGATAGTTTCATGGCCCACAGTTTGAGAATCACTGGTCTATTGGGATGTTTGTCATCCTTCTACTTTTGGTGCCGCTTGTCCATGTGATGCTTATATCATTGTTTTATTGCTGATGTTACAGTTCACATAGCCACACACTCTACACCACTCTGGTCAAACTGAGACATTTTAAAATGCAAATAATATTCATGTATGAAAAGTATATGTTTTGTAGCCATAATGAATACTTAGAAATTGATCAGGGTAGTAAATGTTTCAAGAAAGAGATGACATTTGCGAATGGGCAACATGAAATCTTGATATAAACTACTACTACATAAAAAAAAAATCACTGGGCCTATAACTTCCTTACTTGCTGCTGTTGCTGCTACTGCTGATGGCCATCAGGGAAGATCTTCAGAGGAATTTTACACATGATCCCCGCAGAGCAGTAAGCCCTACTGCTAATCCTGAGGGGAGATAGGGCCGACTGATGTTGTTTACAAGACTCACAGAAGGGGGAATCCTGAGGTTGAACTTTTAACTACACTCAGCAGAGAGAACTTTTTTGAGGGGAAATAAAATCCTGGACGTGAAAGATGACTATACTTGGGGTCTATCAAGCTACTTTTTGAAGTGATATTTGACAATCCTATCCAAAACCATGACTTCATAGTACACTACACTTGGTTGAACAAAGTACATTATGGAAGATTTGACTGAAATATGTGTGAGGGTAATGCTAGCTGAACGTTTCAGCCTAACAACACCCCAGCAGCACCAAAAAGCTTTTGCTACGCAATATTCTCAGCACAGAGTGCAGAGACCTATATTTTGTTCTTGCAACACCCTACCAAGTCTGAAATCAGGCACGGTGCCTAAATACCATCAGACAGCCCTGTGTTTAGATGAACACAGTTCACGCCAACAGTGCTCCTTCTCTTTCCAGACTTCACTTATTGTGTTGTAAAGTGGAACAGTGTGGCCTGCCTTTTACTGGTAGGAATGACAGTGGCAGGAGATTATATACTACAATGCTCACCAGGCAAAAATAATGAAGAGGATGAGAATTCCTATTGAATTCCGCCGAGTGTTAACTTACAGCCTATACAGAGTAAGGGAAAAAATTTGCTTCTCAAACGCTTCTCGATAAAACCAAATGTCTATCCCTGAGTAACTTCAGACAGAGTGGTTTTATTGAAGCGGTTTTATGTTTGATTAAAAAAAAAAACAGCAACAACACAACCAAGAAATCTATTCAGCTATTTATCCATTGTCTTTTGGTGAAAGGGGAAGAGCTGTTTACTCAGTATGCCACTCCTATCATGCTCTGACATTTCGCGTCTCCTTTGAAGCAAAGAGGTGCCAAGGCAGCCAATGCAAATACGGCATCATCGCACAATCTGGTTAGACCTGCTTGCTTAGTGTGTTTTCTTCCGGTGTATGACAAGTATATGTTGCAAGCTCGGTGTGGAAAGCACCTGACAAGGTAGATGTGAATGGAACGTTGGACAGGAGAGAAGTCAGAGGTGGCGGGTGGCATTCGACTAAGTGAGAGGAGGTGGAGAGTGGGAGGGGTAGAGAAAGGGAGGAGAAGAGGGAAAGAGTGAGAGGAGAGTAGTGAGGGTAGAGAGAGAGAAAGAGAGAGAGAGAGAGAGAGAGAGAGAGAGAGAGAGAGAGAGACAGACAGACAGACAGACAGACAGACAGACAGACAGACAGACAGACAGACAGACAGACAGACAGACAGAGACAGAGAGTGAAGGAGAGAGTCACAGAGCGAGAGAGAGAGAGAGAGAGAGAGAGAGAGAGAGAGAGAGAGACAGAGAGACAGACAGAGTGAAGGAGAGAGTGACAGAGCGAGAC
Source organism: Engraulis encrasicolus (assembly GCF_034702125.1). Classification (NCBI taxonomy): domain Eukaryota; kingdom Metazoa; phylum Chordata; class Actinopteri; order Clupeiformes; family Engraulidae; genus Engraulis; species Engraulis encrasicolus. The sequence continues at coordinate 35,724,393 of NC_085879.1, read as the reverse complement.
AGAGTGAGACAGAGTGAGAGAGAGAGAGAGAGAGAGAGAGAACATAGAACTGAACAGAGAAGGTAATAAGATTTTAGTGTGAGAAGAGATTGCGTGAATGAAACAAGAGAGAAAGATAACAGTGAGATGTGAATAAAGGGAAGACCCGAAAGAACTACGGTACATACTAGAAATTAGGAATGAAGATTCTCTCTGAGTGTGTGTGTGTGTGTGTGTGTGTGTGTGTGTGTGTGTGTGTGTGTGCGTGTGTGTATGTGTGTGTGAGGTGAATGAGTGTGTGTGTGTGTGTGTGTGTGTGTGTGTGTGTGTGTGTGTGTGTGTGATTGACTGACCCCTGCTGATTCTCTGCTTTTCGCCAGACAGGATTCCTGGAGTATCGATGATACTGATACTCTCCAAGACCGGGTTGTTCAGCTGCGCGCACATGAACCTGCAGCGAAACACAGAGATCAGATGAGAAAAACAACAACAAAAAAAACATTCTGGTGAGATTGGGCAATACTCTCAATGGCAGTCTCTTAAAAACATTTCCATCACACAGAAACTTCTCCAACCTGACACGCATACATTGTCAGCACACTCTAAATTCCTCTTTGGGGTACCAAGCAAGCAAGCAGGTTTGCATGGAAAAACACACATGAAATACCTTCTAGGAACGACAGTTAACTAAGCTGTGAACAAACTGCTGGATCTGCAGTGATCTATCCAGGTAGAGTTATTTTAAAGGGAAGACCACTTCTAACAAAGCTGGTTCCTGCCAAATGCCAAAACCAAGACATCTGGGGGAAAAGTGAGCCCCTGTGTTTGTTTTCATATAAATGGAAGGGGTTTTTGTCATCACAGCAGATCTGCAGTTCTGCACAGGGGATCCAGACAGGCACATCACACCACCCTTCTGGTATATTTTGTATATACTGCAAGCTCAGGACAAGGTCACGCTTCTCAACAAAGTGGTGGAGGAAGGCCAGGTTATGCCGAGAGTAGACGGTGGTCTGGTGGTTGTAAGAATAGCAGTCTGTTTCTTTATGTATACTTTATACATACTGCTTCCCTTTGTAACATGCCTCTCTCTGGCGTCTACAGAGTACCATTATTTTGAGGCTGCTGTTTTGGAAAAAGAAATCTGTTCTTCAATACATTTTTCTTTAGATTTTAAATGTTCATACCCCTTATAACAGATATTTGTCTACCCCGCCATCTGGGCCTATAACTACTACTACCACAGTTTGGCTGCTGATTTGCAAAATCTGTCTGTTTTATTAAATACATTTTATTCATATTTTGTCAATTTTAAGTCCTCATGGACCTTGTAATCCTTGTCTACTCTGGCGTCTCCGTCTGGGCATAAAGCTAGCACCACAGTGTGCCTGCTGCTTTCTAAAAACGGTCTGTTTCTTTAATACGTTTTATTCGTAACTCTTTAAAGCTCTCATTCCCGTTGTATTTCTTTGTCTTCTCTGGCGTCTGGGCCTATATTGAGTACCACAGCAGCATGTGGCTGGTCTTTTGGAAGTAATGTTCACATGAGGATTCTGGTCATAAGACCTTCACCGAATGCCAGTACATTCTTCATAACAAGAGGGCCCAGCAGAAGAGGAGGAGGTGGGGGGTGGGGGGCCGCTTTCAAAACCAAACCAAAAAGTGGAAACTATGATCACTATTCAGGGGGGCTTACAAAAACCCCTCGACTTTTTTCCAGGATGGTTTATCGAAATTGGCCTGCGGAAAAACATGTTCCTCTTTCTCTCTTCCCTTCTTGCCTGAGTGTGGGAAGTTTCTGTCCAAAAAAATGTGCTTTCCTGTGTGAAGGATTGACCTTTGACTGAGATTTGGACTTTTGTCACAAATTGGAAAAACAGCAAAAACAACAAAAAACGAATAGACGTTCAGAAACAGTATCAGCGGCCACAACCACTCTGCACAATACACCCTCTTCCATAAAGTTAGTGTTTCTCAACGGGGGCTCTAATGGGGGCGTTGGGGAGCCCTAGGGGGGTGTTGATAAGGATACAGCTGACAGGGGGCGGTGCTTGGTTGCCATTGGGGGAAATTCGGGTTATGATGAGGTCAACGGGGCGTTGGGAGGTTTATGATGAGGTCAAGGGGGCGCTTGTTCAAAAAAGGTTGAGAACCACTGCTTTAAGGCGTGTTAGGCAAGGTGGTTGTGGCAGTGTGGTAGATCTGGTTGTCACTAAGTGGCCCATCTTTTTCCTTTCTCAAAGTCTGATTTCCTCTCCATCTGTCCCCTTTCCTCTCATGTCTTTTTCCTGGTCTGTGCTCTTATAAAGTGTGGCTTTGATCTCACTTTGCTCATGCATGCATGCATGTCGACCTTTCAAAAACGACCCCTTCTGCAAAGTCATCAGGCCAGGTTGAGGAAGTGCAGACAATGGAACTGAAAGAGAAATAGTTCTCTGGTGTTCTGGGTTGTCAACGTTTCCAACAATCAGCACGTTTTTTCACTCTCGTTTAGGAGGGAGGGGGGACTTCCTGGTAAAGAGAGGGTCATGAACAGGTTTGGTAGAAGAACAGGATTGCAACACAGCTTCTCATGTCACCATAGTCATATGCCAGTGTTTCTCGCAGAATAATTTGTTAATGGTGGTGGGGGGTAGTAGGCCAGTGGCAGGGACATCCGATTATCATCATTGGAAAGGAAGTACATGTTGTTCTATTTCATATGAAATATGACATGAAAACCTCCAAAAAATAAATAGCTTCCACATTTTTTGGTACAGTGACTTAATAAATTAGATTAGATTACTTTCACAAGAACACAAGATTTTTATCAAGATGGTAGGCGTGGCCGCCTTAACTGTTAGCTTAAGTGTTGGGAGAAACCCTGTAGGTCATGCATCCTTATATGATTCTGACGAATAGCGTCACGTAATTGCACATTAGAGACACTTCCGGGCCCCAGCCATGGCTCAAACAGTTGGGGCATTGACTGTTACGCCGGGAAATGTGGCTCGATTCCGGCCCGTAGTCATTTCTCCCTTTCCCACAGTTTGCTTCCTGTCATCATCTCACACTGTCCTGTCAAATGAAGGCATAAAAGCTCCTACAATTTTAAGAAAAAAGAGGGAGTTTTGAATTGGTAGGTTTTTACATTCAATAGGATAGGAGAAATGGCTTCTTATTAATATATTGACAGAGATTTTCATCTCTCCAAACTTTAGGGAGGGCCCTTGGGCGCTTGTGCCCTCAATTAACAAACTGCCACTGTTCACACATCGGGTTAATAACCCACCACATCCTTGTCACCATGTCCACGGCACAATACAAACTGAGCGACATGGAAAACAAGAAATGATCATGATACATGATACACCCATGTTCCCATACTCATATCCGCTTCACAGCCTGACACGACCATCATGAAAGCACCATGTGATGAACATCCCAAACCCCTTAGTCAACTCATCTCATTCCAAGGCCAGGACCAGGGTTGCCAGATGAGGCTGATGATTTCCAGCCCAAAAAAATGCTCAAAACCCGCCAGGAAGCACTAAATCCCGCCCAATTCTATTGATTTCTATGGCCAAAAATTGTTTTTTTCTCCAAATTCCATTTTTACCCGCAGACGGCCATCCTAAGCAGCCCAATTGGGCGGGAAACAGCCCAATCTGGCAACACTGGCCAGGACCTGTTGGGGGTTCGTCCTGCGTCACATCATGATGATGAAGTATGAGTGTTCTGTTCTTGCCACAGTGGTTCCCCAGGAAACCTCTTTCATTGCCATCAACAATTTGCAACATCTGTCTAGCTGCATAGCTTTCAACGTTGCGTGATGATGTTTAGCCTAACTTCTGACTGGTGTCTCAAGTCACAGTACACAAACGTCAGCTTACTGTACACAGTCAGACATACAGTAGCCTTGGCAGATAATACCATAGATTAGCCCTTCTGATAAGGTGCATGCCGACAGAAGATTCACTTTTTATGTCAGAGGACAGGCTGGAGAAGTGAGAATGACTGTGGTTATTACCACATAATTGAGAAGTACTAATACATTGTGCATGCATGTGATGCAAGGGCGGTAAACACAGCTGCAGTTATTTCCATCTTCGCATCACACATGTAATCCCCAATGACACCAATCTGAAACCGCGTAATGTAATCTAACCCAGCATATGGCAATCCAGGACAGTGTTACCAGCCTAATCCTACAATCACAATCCTCTTGAGCAGATGAAACACCTAACTGTCCCATTACCTTGCCTACTGGGTTTGCCGCCCGTCCTACTTGGCACTCTCTAGCTCATTGTACATATGCGTAGAGGAGTATAGTGTACAAACACGTAGTGTAAATGTGTGGTATGTGAAATTGTGCAATGTGCGGTACGTGTATGCTGGACACCTACAATTGCTTTTGGGATCAATACAGTCTGACTACTCTTCTCTACTGTAGTTCACAAACTGGCATCATTACACATGTGCATCTAGCAACAAAAGACAGCAACAATTGAGATATTCCAGCACATTCTATTCTATGTGTTTGCAAAGGTTATTTTTTCTGACAGGCAGTCATTTCACTTCATCCATTAAGCGTATGGCCTCTTTTGTCACGGGTGTGACAGGCCTGTTTGTGTTTGTGAAGAGGGTGTGTACTCTCATATCATGTGTATTAGTGCAGCATTTCCTCTTGGTTTGGGAGTTGCTGTCTGTCTGCGGGTTGGTGTGACACTGAGTAATTGTGTAGAAGCTACAGTAACATGTAAGCACGGTTTTGAATGATGAATGACATGTCTACTGAATCACAAGCCCAAACAGGAAGACTAACAACAGGTGCTGCTCTGTCTTTTGACAGACACCAGCATAATAACTAAGCACAGACTTTCAGATGACATCATTAACACTCATCTGGTGACTACAACAACTTTTATACAGAGGGAAACAAAGTTTTAAAAGAATAAACACACAGTGGTACTGGGTAGAATGGGCCATGGAATGGCCACCTATATCCACACTGGCCAAGATGTATAAAACTTGCTACTTACAGTGACAAGTTAGGTTAATATACAAGTGAGTTGTGTGCCCTAACTTTCACACTGTTGTGTTGATTTGACATACTGTGACTCTAATAGGCATACAGGGCTTTTAGAGTTATTCAAATGAAAAATACATTAGTTGTGACTTGTGACGCACGTTTGCTTATGAAAACTGACTCGCTTCCACTGAATTTAGTCCATCTAGTTCTGTTTAGTAAGTAGCTAACAGGGGCACACAATGGAACGATGAAAGTGGATAGTGTATCAGGACATTTGTGCGCCACGGCCCAGTGTCCACTCACCTGTTGAGGAAAGCGTTCCCAAAGGCATTGAGCTTTCGGAAAGGTTTCTTCGGGTCGACAACCAGGGCGTTTCCAGGTATCACACCTTCCTGGTCTCCGTGCATTACGGCAATAAACGAATCTGTGGTGGGCTCCGGGCCTATCCTCATACCGGGGAAGTCCTGTTCCATTAGGTGCCTAATAAATGTGGTTTTGCCGGTTGAGTACTGACCCACCAGGAGTACCATAGGCTTGTTGTCAAAATCGGCATCCTCCAACGCCGGTGAGTGGAACTCGTGGAAGCGATAGGTGTCTTCCAGTGGAAAGAGTTTAGTTCTGTACAATCGTCGTAGCCCCTCTGCAACATTTTGAAATAATTCTGGGTCTTTCTTCCCTTCTCTTCTCCACGTACTGAACATTTTCAGACTCCGGGACGTACCGATACAGCAGGAACTACAGGAGGCAACTGCTTCAGATGAGGATGTCCGCCCCGACTACTCAGGCAGGGGCAGGTTTCGACAGTAATTTAGCTAGCTTACCACCTCCCCTCCTACAGCGACGCAACTACAACTGATTCATACACTGAGGAAATGTCGCGTGCCCCACAGGGTTAACTCAGACTGAAATGGCAGATTTTTCACAGATGAAACAGGCGACCCCTTAATAGAAATGTCATTTAATTAAGGTTGCCCCCGAAAATGTCCTTTTTCTCGTGACAGTACCGTGCCACTAAAGTGAAACTTCGTCATTAACGTCCTAGTGCTAGCGGCTTTCATTAGAGCTATTTTTTTCTTTCCCCATCACAGAGGAAACCGCGTGTGGCACCAAGGTGCGTAATGCCATAATAAAAGTCCTTCGAAGCGCTCAAAAATCTATTTCCTTTCAATAAATTAAACGCACCAGCCCATACATTTTAAATACATTACTCAGTATTTATTTAGATATAATGATCACCAATATATTTAAATTAATACAATGAATAACACATTTAATTTAAGCATTGTTAACTATATCTTGATATTATTTTCCAAAGCCTTATCATTTTTCTCTCTGTAAAAAAACCCATTTAACTTTCAGAAATCTAAGGTTTTACGTGTACATTATTGACACCTTCCCCACTGTCTTGTTGTAGGATCTTTATTGCAAGCAGCTTTACTGTACTCTTGTGGCAAGATGGGGGAATTACTGCATTGTGGATAGGCCTATGTATGTAATGAATTTTACCTGCATCTTTATTATTGATACTAGGGTGTTAAACATTCTTGCCATTACTGTTCCAATTTAAGACATATAAGCTACATATACAATGTGTGTATATACATACATATTCTACATATGCAGCCTATAGGACAGGGACTATTTAGACCCAATCATTTTTCTCAACATATGCCTGTGAAATAGGCAAAGAGAGCAATTTTCTTCAGCTTTCTAAATCAGCTGAAAAAGAAAGCCTATCCTCATAGGCCTAACAGTAGGCCTACAATGCATATTTGCATAGTCCTTTTTGGGACTATTTTATTGTATATTTCACGATTGCTTTCAACATCCAAACAACTGGTGTCATTATTTGGCGACATTATTTGGTGAAATTATTCATTTGAAATGACGAAACCAACAAACACCACAAATTAGCCTACTCTGAATAAATATACTATAATTGAAATAAATAAAAGAAAACAATAACCATTAACTTTTTAAATAACTATAGCAAGCTCAACACATCCCTCTTAATTTCATCCAATTTTGTATAATTAGCTCTAGGCCTTACACTTCTAACATGCGTTATCGCTTGTCTTTTGTTGGTTGAATCATTCGAGAAAACGAGTTTTTGAAGCGATGTTAGGTTTGTCCCTATCAGCCCTCCATCCATGTGCATGAAACTGACGGGGGAAACAACGAAGTCCTGTCCCAATGTGAGAATCGCTTGCTTACCCTAGTGATACGAATAGATTGTTTTCAAATCAATGGTATGATCATAGTTGTGAATATCTTACTGCGTCTAGTGCCGCTGATTGTGTCGGCTTTTGTACCCTTCCTGAATATTACTGGATATTTCATTTCTTTATAGTTTATGGTATCTCTGCTTTGGGTCAGATTTAGCAAATGAGTTTGCTGCTAACTTAGCTCGCTACAGCTACCCCGATTACTGTTTATTAATATATTCACTCATTCGAATTATTTGGCATGTTGAATTACTGTGTGCTTGATTTGTCTGATGATGTTATAGTATGGCCATGACACAACTGAAGGAAGTCCAGATGTCCATTAATCACAGTTGCTATGAGGAATCGGTATGGTTCAGGCAGCTAGATAGCTAGCCTTGATAGGTTCTGAAGTTGCAGCATAAAGACTTGCTTTCCTTTTAATTGTCCACAGAACCATGGCCGATTGCACTACATTAGAAAGCCTGTTGGAGATGGGGTTTGGACGAAACAGAGCGTAAGTTGAACATTTCAATAGATTTGTTTTATCAGTGTGCCAGAGGGAGATGGATAGAGGCATCCCGATGTTTCCGTATTCAGAGGTATGGTGTTAACTTTGTTCATCTGTTTCCAGAGAAAGGGCTGTGGCAAACACGGGAAATCAGGGCATAGAACGGGCAATGGACTGGTGAGTGGATGTCGTCATGTATAATCACAATTATTCAGTATTGTTAATAGTGCCATCGAAATGACTATCTGAGATCTGCTCTCAGGTTGATGGAACATGAAAATGACCCCGACATTGATGAGCCATACGTCCCCCCTGTTGGAAATGTTTTGGGCGGTGAGACTGAACCACAGAGCGCGGCTGAGCCAGGCTTACCATCCTCAGAATGTATGTATACCGAGAATGTTCCACAGTAACCAACTACGAGTACTGCTCTTGGAATGCACACTGGTACTTAACTGGACTCTCACTTTCGTTCTGCCTGAAAACAGCTACAGGGGATGGCATGGAAGACGACAACATGATTGAAGATGGTGCTGGCGGAAAACGACCAATGACAGAAGAGGAGAGGAATCAGCAAGTGAAAAGGTTGGTTAAGATCTCGTAATTAATTGATAAAATATTGTGATGCACACCTACATTCAGAGAGAAATATGACTCCCCATTCCCCTCTTTCTCATCCCTCCTTTTCTCCTCCTCTTCATCCTTTTCGTCACCTTCCTGTTCCTTCTTTTCATCTTGCCCCGCTCCTCTTCCTCCTCAATTTCATCTCCCCACCTCTTCCACCTCTCCTCTCATTACTCTCTTCCTCCTCCCTCTCCTCCTCATATTCTTCCTTCTCCTTCTTCCTCATTGTCTTTTTCCTCCTACTTTCCTAACTCATTCTCAACCACCTCCTCCTCTTCCTTTTCCTCCTCCTCCTCTTCCTCCTCCTTCATTCTCTTCCTCCACCTCCTCTTCTTCCTCCTCCTCCTCCTCCACCTCTCCTTCTAGGCTGGAGGAGCTGATGCGTGTGAAACAGGAAGAGCGTCGGGAGAGGGAGCGCAAGGACGAGGTGGAGCGCGAGAAGCAGCGGAGGAAGCAGGGCCAGGAGCTGCTGCAGGTCAAGCAGAAGCTGGCCGAGGACGAGATGAAGAAGCTGGCAGACGACCGCCGCCGGGAGAAGATGGAGGACCGGCTAGCCAAGTAAGCAGGCAACACTTTGGAGCGCATTCCAATATGCCGACTCCCGTCCTCCACTTGTGCTTGTGGCCTCGCCCGGCCTCCTGGCCCCGCCCCCATGGAGAAAACAATCCCCAGCAGTCAGCCTAGCCACAACAACTTTTGAGGGGCTGTTTTTCATTCACCATCCAAATTGCAAATGAGAAAATGACATTAGAATTGTGATTTTGCAAGACATTTAATTCATTTTCTGTCGCTAGTGACATCATCATGAGGTCACAAGCAGGCAAGTGAGCAAGGGAGGACGGAAGTCCGCAGATTGGAATCCACCTCCTGTCTTCAACCTGTGCTTGTGCGGCCTCGCGCTTCACGTGACGCCCCCCGCCTTTGTGGAGAAAACAATACCGTTTCCCCGCTGTAGCAACCTAGACACAACAACTTTTGAGGGACTTATCCCCTTTCAACATCCCGATTGCAAATGAGAAAATTACCTTTTCAGTTACGCTTTTGGGAGATATGGAATTAATTTTCTGCCGTCAATGACGTCTTGTGTGACATCGTCACAAGGCCACAAGCACTTGGGGAGGACAGGAATTAGGATATTGTAGAGAACCTAGGGGTTTAGTAGTAGCACGTAGTAGTCAGGGTTGTGCAACCACAACTAATGCCACTATTGTGGATTAAAAGATTTTTCTTTTTTAGTGGATTATCTGAGAAGCATATTCATTGCAGTACATTAAATACTAATTCATTTATGGGCATAAGCTGTTGTTGGACCACCTGACGTCTGAGTGTTTTGTACTTACAAGTGTCTGCTTTGTTACACAGGCAACGCGTTCGTGACAAGATTGCTCGGGATCGAGAGGAGAGAGCAATGAAGGTAATGTTACCTCCACTTTTCTCCCAAGGGAGCCGGTAGAACTCGTTCTCTGAAAATGTGACTGTGCCAATGGCTTCAGTTACAAATGGCTGAGGCTACAGTTACCTGCTAAGGTAGCTGAGGAGGGCGCCACCCACTACTAGTGTAATCATTGTGACTGAATAATCTGACAGAATATGAATACGTTTTTGTTATAAACTACTATAGCATGCTGTACGAAACTGAATCATTACATCACATTACACTTAGCTGACTCTTCTATCCAAAGTGACTTACAAACCCCAACTCCGATGAAGTTGGGACGTTTGGTAAACAGTGAATAAAATCAAAATGCTATCATTTTCAAAACATTCAATCTATTCATTAGATGGAGAATAGTGAAAAGACAACATATTAAGTGTTAAAACCGAGAAAAAATATATTGTTTTGGGGGACATATGTACTCATTTCTAATTTGATAAATCCAACACGTCTCAAAAGAGTTGGGACGGGGACAATAAATGGCAGCAAATGTCGAGGAAGACTAAAAACAAAACAAAAGACAACACTTAACAGTTAAATACATTAACCGATGAGATGATTTTATATAAAAATCAGTGTTAATTCCTATCTTGGACATGATTTCACCAGCTTAAATGGTGGGTGTATTCCTTGTCATGTTTTGCAATGTTTTCCTTTCTGTAGTGCTTACAGTGTGACAGGTCTTGACCAAAAACCCACTATTTTATCACCTGCTGGTCCTTATGATGGGAGCCAAACTGTTAAAACATAGTAGAGAATGCAATTTGACCTTACTATGTGGCAGTAATCGAAGATCTCCCTTCAAAATATAATGCATGGGTGGCTTTTCATGCCGTTTAAAAACCATTTATACCATTCAGCACTGTATTTAACTCTACAGATGAGTGAGAACATCTTAACCAGTGCACTACTGCACCCGCATGCCATCATGGAGGCTGACTTTTGAAGCTAGCACTAACACAAGTTGGATGGTCCATTTTCACTGTAGCACAGGATGTGCAATGCTCTATTATTGTCAAAAAGAATGGACTTCAACAACTTCTGCTGACTTCTGTAAGCAAAGGACAGTTTCCCATGTCTTCTGGGTCTATTTCAAGTGAGCTCAGGTGCTTAGGAGAATGTTACACCCCTGTATCATTTTCATGCATTAAGCATTCTTAATATGGTCAATTTTCAATAGCTCTAGCACTCCAGGAATTAGAGTGAGACTACAGCCAATATATATTTCATGATGTCCTGAACCTATACAATGATTTTATTAACAAAAATATGTCTTATATACACTCAATCGTGGTAAATCAAAGGGAATTCAAAAATGTATGTAATAACTATGGTAATTATTCCCTTTGCATCTTTAATTCTGAGTGACTCAGCCTCTCTGTGATGATCTTATACCTGGACACCTATATTGTTCATCAGTACAATTCATTTTGAAATGTTCTTCTTTGTTGTTTTATCTTATTTGGATGTTTACTAAATTTCACTGATCCCCGTCCCAACTCTTTTGAGATGTGTTGGATTTATCAAATTAGAAATGAGTACATATGTCCCCCAAAACAATATTTTTTCTCGGTTTTAACACTTAATATGTTGTCTTTTCACTATTCTCCATCTAATGAATAGATTGAATGTTTTGAAAATGATAGCATTTTGATTTTATTCACTGTTTACCAAACGTCCCAACTTCATCGGAGTTGGGGTTTGTAGATTTATTTACAGGGGGTTGGTTACAGTCTCTGGAGCAATGTGGGGTTAGGTTTCTTATTCAAGGGCACTTCAGCCATGGATGGAGGTGTAGGGAGGACTGGATTTTAACCTGCACCCTCTGATCTTAAGTCTACCTCCCTAACCAATCAGACACGTCTGCCCCCTATATAATGCTGTAATTAAGCTACATTGTCCACGTCTTTTGTCCGTTTCTAGTTTGGTGGTGGCTCCTCAGGTGCTGCTACCTCACCCCCACCTGAAGCAACCTCACCACCCCCCTCAGACAACCAGGGACCCCCTCCAGCCAAGAAGGACTACGATGAGTGTAGGATACAGGTAACTAAGTGTGTGTGTGTGTGTGTGTGTGTGTGTGTGTGTGTGTGTGTGTGTGTGTGTGTGTGTGTGTGTGTGTGTGTGTGTGCGTGACGTGTGCGCGCACGCTTGTGTAGTGGGGGAACCTGCACATGAATATTGTGTAGTATTGGTTTTCTAGGCATGTTTCCCTTCCTAACAAAACTACCCTCTAGTCTACACTCTTACTCTGATTGCACTGCACTGACTTTGTCTTTCATTTACTCTTCTGTTCATCTACGTATCTCATTCAACACACCACAGAATCCAGGCACGCGGGTTCGATCCCTCCCCATCGCTGTCTCCCACTAGCTTCCTCTCTCTCTCTCTTTCTCTCATGTCTTGGACTTCCCTGCCAATAAAGGCAAAAAAAAAAACGTTTTTTTGTTGTTGTTGTTGGTTTTAAGTCTCACCATTTGTCTGCCCAGGTACGCCTTATCGACGGCTCAGCGCTGCAGGCCACGTTTAAGGCCCAGGAGCCGCTGGCAGCCGTGCGGGTCTACGTGCAGATGAACGGGGGCAGCGATCAGGACTTCACCCTGCTGTCGCCGTACCCACGCCGCGTCTACACCGAGCTAGACATGGAGAAGCCGCTCCGGGAGCTAGGTGAGGAAACGAGGAACAGCAGAATCAGAAACACCCATATAAACACACACACAAACAAGCGTGTGTGTGTGTTTGTGTTTTTACAGCTACAGATATACATGGGTTCTAAATGTTTGTTTTCTCCTGACTGCGTGAAACTAACTGCGCACAACTCAACCTCTGATTGTTGGAAACCGCTGTCGGTCAAAAAATTAGCTCACGTGGTTGGCTGCCAGTGTCTTGCCCCTCCTCACAACATCGTGTTTACAAACACTGTGAACCCATGTATGGACACAGATACACATATACAGAGCATTGTATAAATGAAAAACTACTTTAAAAACTACTTCAACTCAATCCTGTTACTAGACAACCGGCTAAGTAGCGAACAAGGGAGGGGGGCACATTTTGGACATTGAAATAAATTCATCCTTCCCTCTACGAAACGTTCCTCAATTTGGCCTTTTCAAACCCTCCATATGAATGAAATTAGTACGAGGGGATGGTAAAACCAGACTAGGCCTAGCCAGCTTCTAGTTTCTCAATGGGGGCTCTACACCCCCACTAGGGAGCGGGCCGCCTATTCAAGATGGAACCACTGTACTAGTTTATTCTGCCACAGTGTGATCTTGTCGGAACTAAACCAACTGCAGTGTGAAAGAGTGAACTTTTTGGGGTAACTCTTTAGAATAACTACCTATTCACAGCTTTATAAACACTTTATTAACATGTAACATTTAACAAAGTATTTACAAATGTTTGTAAATGACTAATAACCAAACTACGACTGCACAGTGGAGTGGGAATCAACTTCTACTGTTTGAGTTTGATGTGGTTTCATGCCCTCTGGTTTTTGGAGGAGAAACTTCCAGGGCCAATGCGACTGCACTGTCTGCTGTGTTCACATAGTATTTCTTGCCCATTTATAAACATTTGTAAACATTTTGTTGATAATTAGCTCATTATTTATTTAAGTGTTTATAAAGCTGTGAATAGGTAGTTATTCTAAAGCAGGGGTGGGGAACCTACGTCTCGAGGACCGTTTGCGGCCCTTGAGGCCGTTTTATCCGGCCCCGATATCATTTTAATGTTATGCAACTTCACATGAAATGACATATTTTGTAAAGGAATCTTGGAAATTACATTTCCAATGCAATTAAGTTATATTCGGGGGACCAAGAGAAGGTGGGGACTGTTTTAAAGGCGTCTACCTTAAATATAGGCCTAAATTGCATGGGGAAATCTTGATTTGTTCATAGTACGGCCCTCAGAGGACTTTTATGACCCTTGTAGGAATTTGAAATGGTCCCTCGAATGAAAAAGGTTCCCCACCCCTGTTCTAAAAAGTGTTACCCTTTCCGGTTCTGAAAATTAAAATGCCATGTTTCTCATGACAGGTTTGGTGCCTACCGCTGTCCTTGTGGTCTCCAAGAAGTAAAAGACGTTCCAGAAATATAAGAAGAAAAGCAACATGCAGCTCCTCAAAAAAAGACTCCTCTCTCTCGACTTACCACTGACATGGAGAGGATATCCAACTTGCCGATGGACTCTTCCCCACCCCCCCTCAGTTTATCTTTTTTTTTATTTAAACACAGGAGGAGTTGTCTAAACAAACAAACACACACAGAGACCGCCTTAAGACATTTCAGTTCAGGCATAGTTTTAAGTTGCATCACAGTTAACAAGGTCAATGATCATATCCGTTTTCCCTAAGAAAGACGAAGGATGTATGAAGGTGGTGTGTTATTGTTCAGGCACTGCTGTGAATAATGAGTCTTACCTCTCTGCTGCTTTATCCCCTCTTCACTATCCTTTCATTGAAAATAATAAATCGACAATATTTTAATGGAAATGGTCTTCCTGTAAAGAGTAACAAACAAATCGACCTCAAATACTTAGTGACTGGATTATGGATATGGACGTGTGGTAAACCAACACTTATTAAGCACTGTGTTAAAAAAAAAAACACACCACACACAATTGCATGAAAGACACTACAATAGTCAAAACACAAAAGCAGCCAACAGGTCACTTTCTTGGTTTCTGTTTGTAAAAATAAATGTCTTCAAGTGTCTAAAGGCGTTTTCCTGCGTGTACACACTACAGCACAGGGGATCTAAAATTATAGCGCAGAGCAGTGGAAGCAAAGACTGGGAATGGCAGTGGGTACATTTCCTTATATTAACTCCTGTCCTTGACCTGTGCTTGTGGCCTCGCACTTAGTTGACGCCTCCCTCCATGGAGAAAACAAGATTCTCTGCGGTCAGCCGAGCCACAACTTTTGGGGGACTTATCCCCATCCAACCAAATGAGAAAAAGATATCTGAATTGCCCCTTTGCAAGATATTGAATTTCTGTCATTGATGTCTTAGTTGCAACGTCGTGAGGCCACAAGCCCAAGGGAGGACGGGAGTTAGGATAACGGAAAGAGCACAGCATCTAACTCGGTGCATATTCTGACATTTAAAAGCATGTGTGGTTTAGCTGCTTTCACCGTATCTTCTCATTGAGGCTGCAGTGTGAAGTTTATTTTCAGGGTAGCGTTGCTTAACCAACATGGTAAATCAAGATTATTCGTAGCATGCATCACTAGTGCAGCAAAGTGGGATCAAACCTGGTCTCCTAAATGGGTGACTTTCCCATTGAACTCCATTCATTCTCCTTATACGTCATATTGATTCTGGAGCAAACTACTTACAGTATAAACCCCATCTTAACAACTGGGTAGATGAGATTGTGTGGTTGCAGATTTGAAACCAGTACCAGTTGAAAGCGGGTGGGATTTTGCCCCCTCATCCATGGCTGAAGTACTCTTGAGCAAGGCACCTCATCACACATTACTCCCAAGAACAGTAATCAATACCTGGTACTAAAAGTAACTTAGCAGATGGTTTTATCCAAAGCAAGTTTTGTGTAAAGTTCCTCTTCAGCAGAACAAAACGTTCACAATCTCCAAAAATCTTCGGTAAAGCTATTGGAAAATCAATGTTCTAGTGACGCTGTGGACTTGGTTGTATGGATTTTACTGTGTGGGCATTTGGGCAACAAGCTAGTGCACAGAGACAACTTGGACTGAAAAAGCAACACACAAACCAATCACGAGGCATTTTTCACTTAGTCATGTTTATTTTTTAAAAACCAGATCAATTTAAAAACATTTCACTTGTCATTTCATGGAGAAATTTGGGGTGAGCCCTTATGTTGAAAATGAAACAGTGTTAACTACCAGAAAATAAACCCTACACTCACTGTAACAGAATAGGGATATTAAAATGTTGAAATGTCCTTCCAGACCTTGTTAATTGCTTACTTTTCACTTGGTCTACGGTAATTTCCATAAATCCTCTTGCCCCTTTCCTACCAAGAGAATGCCATGACCGTTTAACACAGGGCTACTGATCCTTTCAGTTTGGATTTCTCCTTTCAGCAGATTTAATGGACAGTGACACGGATATACAATGGGCTCTTGGGGACATAATTGAAC
Source organism: Engraulis encrasicolus (assembly GCF_034702125.1). Classification (NCBI taxonomy): domain Eukaryota; kingdom Metazoa; phylum Chordata; class Actinopteri; order Clupeiformes; family Engraulidae; genus Engraulis; species Engraulis encrasicolus. The sequence goes on along the minus strand of NC_085879.1, from coordinate 35,708,502 downwards.
CAGGTTGTGAATTAAAACTGTGAAACATTGTAAAATTATCAAATGGCCTTTCTGCATTTATAAACAATTGTACAAAACACATACAATGTATGTCAAACCATGCCATCACATTTGGAAAGCTTCTCCTGGTCCTTGTTCAGTTTGTCGTCGTGCTTTTTTGTTTGTTTTTCATAAGTAAAACTTTGATCACTTCCTTAAGGCCACTGTGGCCATGCACATATCCCCCGTGACTTCAAAAAAAAACAGTACCCATAATAACTTCCTGGGCCTTTCAGCGTGTCGAGCAGGCCGTTCAGCTTAGGTGGGCGGGTAATACTGGTTGTACTGATTCCATGGGTTCTGGTATCCACTGTACCCTCCATACTGAGGTTGCTAGAAGTGATGGGGAGGGGAGGGAAAGGTTAGAAGAAGAGATTAATTAAGACTCGTGTCATCAGATCATCTGATGATGAAATATTGCGTCATCATCAAATCACTACAACTGCAAACAATGCATGCAATCGAATGTAATGAACAGCCCTTCATTTATTTGCATGAGAAAACCGTTGCTCAACTGCCCGCTGGAATGAATGGAACACTGAGCTTTGTGATGTTTTGCCATCTCCACTAGCATCATCAATTTCAAAAAAAGTTGCAGGTAACAGGACTTCTTTTAAGGTCTATTTTTGTGCAAAGAAGCTTTACTTGACTTGCAAACTTTCGGTCCTTAGACCTTCATCAGGCAGATTAATTAATTACCAATTCAGGGCTGATAGTATTCAGGCTCCATGCCTGATTTGAGGCTTGACAGAGTTTGCAAAAATAAAAACAATGATAATAATTAGCCATTAGGTTATTCTTATCTCAGAAAGTGTTACAGGTTCAGGGTTTTCTTCTGCTATCAGTCTTGAATAATGGTCATACACAGTAGGGCTGCACGATTATGGAAAAAATCATAATCACGATTATTTTGATCAAAATTGCGATTTCGATTATAATCACGATTACCCCCCCCATTCCAGAGTAGCCCATCAAAAAAATAAAGCCAAATTTAAAAAAAAATCTGTTTCTTAAAATTTCAGTTAAGTTATGTAGTGAATATGATAAAATATGCCATAGGCCTTCAGTGGCAAGATCTTATTGGCGCCTCAACAGGCCAACTGAGTGGCATCACACTGTATTTTCCCAAATCACTTGCAAAAACACAAGTAGGGCCTATTTCAGGAAGTGGGGGTAATCACTGTGTTTGATTTGTAATACGACATTGGCAGGGCAGGGTGAGTGAAGACCAGAACATGTGTGTACCTAGGCCACCAAGAAGCTGTGGTCTGCAAGATGGCATGTCTACACTCACAAAGCAAGGCAGCATAACCAACTTGATAAGCTTAACGTTTGTGCTGTCTATTGTATAACTCCCAGCTAATTTCAATTCTGGACTGGAGGTAGTGCACCTGTGAGTAGGAGAGTTAGGAGGTTATCTCTGTGTTTTAACCAAAGAAACTCAAGAGAAAGAACAATCTCTTGGCTGGGAATGCATTGGCCACGGTGTAGTACGGGGGCGTTGCCTGAGGACACGAGTGGATGGAAAATTAACTCCCTTGCGCATGGTCATTGGTCAGTGGGTGCGATGGATGCCATTTTCGTACTCCCTTGCACATGGTCAGTGGGGGCGACACCATGATGGATAATTTGTGGCCAAGTAACGGCAGCTGTTGGTCAGCAGTAATTGCTGGGGGTAATTAAGGACAGCTGACAGACATTCACGCTGTCCTATGACCTGTTCCACAGTGAATAACATTTCCGTACTCCCCTCGCCATCATTTCCTACTACGCTGTTATGACGTGAGTAAGCCCTCTTGTCTCAAGCCTCTTTGGTGTTAACTAGGGAGAGAGTGAGTTGAGAAATCAAAGGGCTGTGCTGAAGAGCTGTCACTTTTGAATTTAATAATATGCATATGCTCTGGTCTGTAAAGTAATACTTCATGACTTGGCATGAAAACATAACCATTTAAATAAAACATAGCTTCATGATGTCTGTTATTACATAGGGTTCTGTTAGGTTCTGCCAATTTGGACTGCAGTGCATTTGTCAAGCTAGCAAGCTAACACATTTGAGAATGTAGGAAGCAGAAGCAACTATAAATTGTGTTGAACTTCACTCATAATAATTTAACTCACTGCACCAGTTTACATTACTTGTCCACCAAAACAGCTATGATATCTACACGCAGGTTGGTGTTAATGAGTAGTGAGTAACAGCCAGTCTAATTGTTGTAGACAACATTACTTAGCTTATTTCGTTTGTGTTAGCATGCTAACTAGCGATTTTTTTAGACCAGAATTAAAGCTATTTCTCTTGGTTTTCAATAATCACAAACAGTTGCTGGTCAAAGCACATAGTTTCAAAACACATTCAGAGACTCCAGCATCATGCAATGGCTGGTTTAATGCTTGAATTCCTTATATATATCCACCATTAGGATGAAACAACTCCCCTCCACTGCCCAGCAGTGAGTGCACTCACTGACACGGAGATTTCCGTCTCCGACTCACAGCCAGCCTGCCAAAATGCTGCTGCCCGCCCCCTCTCAGTACTGTCTGCTTATTGGTTCACAGACTTATCCTCCACCCAGAGACAGTTGTCAACAATATTACTATTGGCTGAAATGTCTTTGTGCTGAGAACGTGCCAGCAGTGGACAAGTCTGCAGGTGCGCGCAGCTTAGATGGAACACTGAATTTCCTCCCATAAAATCGCGATTTTCATGTTTTATGATCGTGGCGGCCAAAATCGCGATTTTGATTAAAATTCGATTAATTGTGCAGCCCTAATACACAGGCTATTAAATGTTTTACTAATGTGTCAAAATAGGCCTACGTTATGTCACTATGCAGTATCTTGTCGTCATCGTTAGAGCAGGGGAAAAAGTTCAGGCTCAGGATTTTTTTTCACGATCACCCCTGCCAATTACTAATTGAATGAATGGGCATTAGCTCTTGTTGTACCGCCTGACCCCGAACATGTGATTGACCCGTGTATCATTTTCATCATCGGTGCACAGTGAAGTGCTTGCTGCTTCTCGTACCTGGTACCAGCTGCTGTAGCTGCCATAGGAGCCGCTCATGTCTCCCATCATCGGGGGAGGGGGCACCGCAGGTGGCATGGCGGGCGGGGCGGTCTGGACACTAGCGACATCGTCAGGGCGACTCACTTTGGCGTCCTGGTCATCACTGTCCCTAAAGATCCATCAACAACCCACAAAGGAGAAGGCAATCAGACAAATAATTTAGCAATCTGTATTTGTTAAGCATATATAGACAATAGTTAAGTAATTTGATCCCAACACCTAACCAGGGCTGTAGTCAAGTCCACCTTTGTAGAGTCCAAGACAAGACCAGTACTAGTCAAGTCCGAGACAAGTCCGAGTCCGAAGAGGTTCGAGTCCGAGACAAGACCGAGTCCAAAAAGATTAGAGTCCAAGTCAAGTCCGAGTCACATGTCGGTCAGTTTTAAACAATGAAAGGATGAATGTCAATAGTGTGAACCTTAGAAGATAACCTATATGGCATGGATGTGAAGACAAACTTGTTTGTTATTGGATTTCAAGCTCCACTTTACAATCTATGATGGACAGTGTTCTAAACAAAACTTAATGACAGACCCGGCAAGTCCAAAAGCCTAATTTGGCAAGACCATTGTCCGAGTCCAAGACAAGTCCGAGTCCAAACAATACCGAGTCCGAGACAAGTCCAAGTCCATAAAAAAACGGACTTGAGACCGGACTTGGGCCGAGTCCGGACTCGAGTACTACAGCCCTGCACCTGACCCTACCCGCATTCACTGAGGTGTAAAACCTTAAGGCTCGCTAAAATAAGTACATTTGTTGTCACTTGTAATTAGAATGCACCAAATCAAATTGATTCAGTCAAAGCCTTGTTTATACAGTATTTATCCCAGCGTAATTAATCAAAACAATGTTAAGCACATATTGCGCATGTTTTGTACGACATGTCAGTGGGGTAAACGAACAGGCCAACGTACCCGTTCTCGGCTCCGCGCTTCTTCGGCCCGATTTCCTTCAGAAGCTTCTGATGTTCGTCGTATATGGTCAGCACGCTGTGTGGAGGAGGGAGGGAGCGGGAGAACACAGTACACTGGGCATAAGTTGCACACAGGATGATCAGAGTCTATAATCGCATCATTACGGTGCATATTAAAGGCCGAACCATTTGGAATGAATGAAGGGTGTCTTTGTGTGGGTAAGGTAGGTAAAGAGAGAGAGAGAGAGATGCTCACATGGACTCACTTGCCTTTAGCAGTGGACACTGCTGTAGTGGCAGCTACCTGACTGCAGCGCTGCGGGTGCTACTTAGGTATGGGACAAGAGTTTGAGAGCGGCAATGGGGCAAACCCTGACTCCTTAGGCAGAACATTTAAGGCCGTATCAATGACACTTGAAAACTTCATACACAACAAGGGAAAAAAAATAACACACAGACCACTTTTTTTCGGGTTGTAGAAATTTTTGATTGAAAGAAAATGTTGAATGTGGAAAAATGTTGTTTGTGCTTGTTTTTTGGGTGTGGGTGTGGTGCGTTGCTTAGAGGGGGTTGACGCTTACCTTTGGATGGTGGTGCCGAAGTCCTCTGCGAACTGCAGGCCGCGCTGGGAGAAGAGGATCTTGGTGCGGGGGGAGAGGGGCGCCTCCAGGGCTCGGCTGATGCACTGCTGCACGCCGGGCCCGTTGGCACGCGGGTCTCCCGACACCTCCAGCTCCAGCAGGTTCAGATGCAGCTTACTGTTCTCCTGAAGAAAATCACATGGAGCGTCACAGCTGGTTAGGACAGACAACACATCTTGATCTTTGTCAAATAGCAAGCAATTGTAAATTTGAATACAAAATTCTAGCAGGTTCTGATGCACGCTACTGTTCTCCAGTAGAAAAATCACATGGAGCATCACATCATCACGCTGGTTAGAACAGACGACAAATATGAAATATCAAGCAAATTTAGAACTCTATCAGGTTCAGATGCAGGTAACCTGCGGAAAATGACAGAGCACATCAAATTAAAAAATTCTAGCAGGTTCACGTCACACTGAAATGCTCCTTTGGGACGCCGTTTGGGGCTGCCCCCTTGCACGGGGTGAGGCATAATTGCAATTCCGTTGAGGGCACTGTGCACTTTTGTGTTGTGGTGGAGTGCTGCATCACCATGAGTTGGCTGTGTCACAGTGGGAGTGACTTACTGGGCTGAGTGTGATGGCGTCCTGCAGCACGGTGCGGGCGCGTGCGGCGTTCTTGCCCAGCTTGTGGAGCAGGCGGGCCAGCTTGATGGAGTAGAAGGAGTGCAGCTGCCGGTTCTCCTTGCTCTGCTCCACCGCCTCCGTCAGCAGGGTCTCCGCCAGCTCCAGGTGGCCCAGGCGCCGCTCCAGCCCCACCCGACGCAGGCGCACCACCGCCAGGCCCGGCGTGGCACGCTCCAGGACCTCGAGGATGCGCTGGGCCTCCACGCCGTTTCCTGCGAGGGAGAGAGAGAGAGAGAGAGAGAGAGAGAGAGAGAGAGAGAGAGAGAGAGAGAGAGAGAGAGAGAAAGACAGACAAAAAAGAAAGACAAAAGTATAGAGGCAGACATTACACAACATGTATTATAGTTTTTTTGTGCAATGGACAACAAAAAACTAACATAAATAACAATTACAATCACATACTTTTTACTTACAATCTTACTTACAATATATTTACAATCACAAAATGGCTACATAGTCACAGACCAATTGTGAATGAGTTATTCAGGTGAACTACCTTTTGTAAACTGATCCTTTTCAATTATTCGATGTATTGTCACTCATTACATTACATTACATTACATTTAGCTGACACTCTAATCCAAAGCTATAGTTATATTAAGTACAGCGTATTGGTTTCAGGCCCTGAAGCAATGTGGGAGCACGTTCCTTGCTCAAGGGCACTTCAGCCATGGAGTCAATGAGATAGGGAGTGGAGGGGTGGGATGTTTGCATGCTTGTTGTGCAGTACCTACCCTGCCTCTCTTCAAAGGTGGCCCATTGTATGTGGATGGTGTGCTTGCTGGGGAGGTGGATCTCACAGGCCCTCTTGAATGCCCCGCGTGCCTCCTCCACCCCGTGTTGCTCCAGGTAGTGCACATACTGTCAACACACAAACCACATCAAACTTCATCAGTAGCCCCTCTCTCTCATGCCAGTTATAATTGCTGTTCGAGGACACTTGAATTGCTAGAAAAATGAAAAACAACTTTGCTCCGTGCCATCTCTCTTGAACGTGATTCCGCACATCATATTTCCGCGTTTCATGCATTCATTTCAATTCTCCGAGGCTGAAGGACTTAGACCAAAAGACTCATTGAGAGTACCCAACAACAGTGCAACCTCATTAATCAATTCCAAATTCACTAATACTTTCTTTCTAAATGTTGTTTTGCCATCTGCTGATGCCAATTCACATACAGCTTAATTTTGCCCTCTTAATCACAACGTTCTTGCACACTCACTCACCCTTGTCCTCCCATTCATCCCTCATACACTTAACTCATCCTTCTGTCCTTCATCCTTGTGTCATCATTCGGCTCGCATTACTTGATGATGCACTATTTTGTACATTATTAGGGATGCACCGATACAGGTATCAGTATCGGCGCCCGATACTGCTCATTATTGCCGATATTGCAACTTGCCGATACCAGGAACGATACTGCTATTACACAAAACAATGCAAAATCTTGTCACATTCTGTGGGCTTGAAAGCAACATGGAAAAAAAGTGCCACCTCATACATTTACTAACATTTAAATCTACATGGAAATGGACAATACAAATATCACAGGTGGAAAAAAACAAGGCCATGCATTTATTTTCATTGTATTTTGGTGGTAAAAGGTATCGGTATTGGTACTCGGTATCGGCAAGTACACACATTAATGTACTTGTACTTGTATCGGTTTTTAAAAAAAGTGATATCGGTGCATCCCTATATATTATTTATACTCCTCGTGCACTTGTTACCTTGAGCCAGAACTCCTCGTAGAGAGCACAGGCGATGAGGCAGCGCTCAAACAAGACCAGCACCCTCTTGTGGTTAGAGACTTTCTCTACGGCCGCCTTTGGAGTGTCCTGCTCCGGCTGTTGGTTCTCCTCCACCTCTCCCTTACTCTCCGCCTCCCCATCCTCTGTGGCTGCTTCTGGGGCTGGAGCTGCTGGTGGAGGTGGAGGTGGTGGTGCATCATGAGCACCTTTGGACTCTTGCATCTCCCAGTCCAGGTAGGCATGCCAGCCCTTCAGCTGGGCCTTGTCCAGGGGCTTCACGTGGAAATACGGCCGTTTGATCTGTCGGAAACACAATACAGAGTGAGGAGGTGCTGTGTACACACTGGGAAAAGAGCTTACTCATCCAAAACCAGCAAATTTGTCTTAAAAGATCTGACCAAAAATAATAAACAGAGGCAGAATTATAATGGCACGCTCTGGAATAAGGAGTCAGGATATGAAGATACATTGTAGTGTACTGTACAGGCAGTTAAATACTCACAGCGTCTTCAAATGTCCATCTCTTGCGAACCTCTGCTTCATTCTCCTGGAATATCTTCTCTCTACCAGCCACAAGGAGTTCCTGCATCTTTTGAATAGCTTCCTCCTGATTGGTTAAAACAGAGCAAGGAGCATTCCGTCAGGACAATTTATGACAACTACGCTGAATGCTGCGATGAGAATATAACTGGCAATAAATGAACAAATATTTAACTATAGTGTTTTTGTCATTTACCTTCCTTGGTTCACTGTTAGGCCCCAGTTAGACAGTAGGCTACTGTATGCTACGAGGGGGGACAATAAGGGCAAGTAGAAAATCTCGTCATCTGCCAAATATTGTAAAATATTTTCTGCCAAATATGTGAAGTGTGAAAGTGTAAGGGAACTGCTGTTTTTTTGCAGCCAAGGTTGGTTTTGCAGCATGTAAAGTTGCAATTTGATGTATTGGCCTGCTGAAAGGCCCATTTTCCCCCTGAATAACGGCGTACACTACCGAGTCTTTTCCGTCGTCGTTGTCTGTAGGCTCCTCTCCCGGTGGTCTTTCCTCCTCCTCTTCCGTGGGGTTGGAGCCCTCCCCCTGAGCTTGGCTCTGCTTGTACTCCGCTCGCAGACTCTGATACTCCTCTTCGGACAGGATGTCCAGCGGTGGGTTGGAGTTGATATGAGTCTTCAGCCTGCAGAGGAAGTAGAGAGAACAGCACAAGCCAATGTTAAGTTAATTCTCAAAAAGCACACAGAATAAAGTTATAGAGGGGGCTAACAGGATTTGATGGAAGAACATGTGTACCTTGCAAATGATGTGTTCAGAAGAAACTTGGACGTGCTGTTTCTAGGTGCACTGCAGATCCTCTGATGATCAGATGCTATTACCGGCACTGTGTTAAAGGGGTATGCCACTATTTTGGGGCTTAATACAGTTAAAATCGTTGGCTGGGGTTTATCATTATCGTTGGCTGGGGCATGCTACATTGCTACAGTGATCCATTGACTTTCACTAGCTTAGCTACATACTCCCTCTTTTAACTTGTCTTAAAGCAAGACAACGCTTAACATGAAAAATAAGACACTTTACCACCTTTATAAACCCCAGCCGACAATTTTAACTGTATTAAGCCTAAAAATAAGACACTTTACCACCTTTATAAACCCTGGCCAATTTTAACTGTATTAAGCCCCAAAATAGTGGCATACCCCTTTAAATACTTTTGGCTGCCTGAGCTTGGATGTTTCCTTCAGCACGAAGGAATAACATGTCTAATGTACTGTAATGCCTCAAGTTTAATAATGAATAGGTTTTACTCAGTAGCACTTTGCTTAAAAGCATCTGCAAGGTGTGATGAAGTGTACAGTGTAGTGTAATACAATGCTTGAGGTTAGAGCTGATGGATGGTGCATAAGTGAATGGGGCACACCAGCGCAAAGCAAACCCAAGGAACCCTGAACATTGCTTCATGCTATTTTGCTTAAAGGGACACTGTGTGAGATTTTTTGTTGTTTATTTCCAGAATTCATGCTGCCCATTCACTAATGTTACCTTTTTCATGAATACTTACCACCACCATCAAATTCTAAGTATTCATTATGACTGGGAAAATTGCACTTTTCATATATGAAAAGGGGGATCTTCTCCATGGTCCGCCATTTTGAATTTCCAAAAATAGCCATTTTTAGCTGCAAAAATGACTCTACTTGGACCATACTAGAAAATATTTGTTTATTACTTAGAAAACTTTCATGTAAAGACCAAATTTGGCAATTGGCAGCCCAGTTTCAATGAGCAGCATAGTTGCAGTACCCTTTTTGACCATTTCCTGCACAGTGTCCCTTTAATGACTCTGCATGTATCACCAACATACTGCCTCCACAAGTATACTTAAATGTGGTCTAGTGTGGTGCAATGTACAGCTTAAGGTTTGAGTAGTCATATGTATGTTGCGACTGTCTTACTTGTCCAAGTGTACGATAACATAGTATCATTTCATGTAATATGTGGTTTGGATAATGCGTGCTGTGTCTGTCTTACTTGTCAATGTGTACTATAATGATGTCATTTATGCAGTATGTGGTTTGAGTAATGCGTGTTGTGCGTGATGCATCTTACTTGTCAAAGTGTCCGCGGTACAGCTGGGTGGGCATCTTGAGTGCGCGGTCGTACACCACTGTCATGGCCTTCAGGTTGCCCTGCTCCTTCTCCCACTCCGCATACAGGTCCCACAGCCGATCAGAGTGCCACTCCATCCCCGCTGCCTCCACCGCCTCTTCAAACACACTGCAATGGTGGAAGTGTAAAGTAATGCAACAAAATATGCACCATCTCCCTAGATCATACCGATTCCATTGCCTCTTCAAAACCACCGCAATGGAAGAAATTTCAGTACCATCTTCCGAGATCATAGGAGATCATACGGTTTTTGGCCGTGAATAAAATGGCGGAAAAATGGAACGCTATGGCGCCGCTACATTATGACCACCCTTGTGTGTACTGGATCACAAATAAAGAAAGGTGAGGAACTGCTTACCTGCGAATACGCTGTGTAGACTCCAGCAAGTTCATGTTAAGCGTTCCCAGTAACAAGTTGATATAATGAATCCAGAGGTCCACACTCAAAGGGATGGCCTTCAAACCTTGCGCACACACCTGAAACAAACAAAGAAACAAACAATGGGCACAGTGGTATTGACAAGTTAGTCATGGTAGTAGAGATATTAATAGTTAGTGAGTATTAGTAGGGTAGTACAGCAGTTTATGCACATCAGGGAAAATTCATGAATTATTTGCAGTTCCTTATGGCCACATTTGAAATTTAGGGTAGACACAAGAAGGAGTGAGAAAAATGAGCACAGGTCTGACCTGGGACCCTACAACCACTTGCCCATTGTGTGGCAATGTGCACTGTAGCCAGCAGCACACTATTACACAGTCAATCAATTCATTACTTGTCTTTCCAAAAAAACAAAACAGATGTGTTGATGGGTGGTGTGGTGATGGGTGGTGTGGTGATGGGTGGTGTGGTGATTGTGTGGTGTGGTGATTGTGGGACACTTAATAACTGTAATAACTTATGTGTTAACATCAGCAGCAGGCGGTATGTTCACTTACCTCCTCAGCCTTGACATTGTTTCCAGCTCGCCTCTCCATATCTGCGAACTTCTTCCAGTAGCCGTAACACAACGGGTATCGCTCCAAAAAGGCATTGAGAGACCGCCGGGACGAGGTCATGTGTCCCTGCAAGCAGACAGCGGGACAAGTAGAGGTCATGATGACTTTCGCTTTCAGAGAGGTGATACAGGACAATTTTTTGTGACACAGTTAAAAAAAACACACATAGTACTTAAAATGAAGTCAAGTACCTGAACCTGTTTTTGTGCAAACAGACCTTTAAACAGAGGTGGAACGTAACTAAGTATTTTTACTTCGTTACTGTACTTAAGTAGTTTTTTTCTGGAATTTGTACTTACTTGAGAAAAAATAATGCAGACTTTTAATTTTACTCAGTTGCATTTTTTGACAATTAATTCTACTTTTTACTCCTCACATTTCTAGAAGAAGACTTAGTTACTAGTTACATGTATCCTAGGTTTTCCTGTTGTGTTTCGTGGATATTTGAGTAGCCTCAGCTGAGGGCAGGGAGGCGTCTTCCAAACTGACAGCGAGTCAGAAAAGATACTTTTAAAAACATTAACAGTACTCCATAGTCATGTTCAAATAGAACCGAATACCGTTGCAGAAACGTTTTCCCATTGGATCAAGTTGGCAGACATGGAGAAAGACAGCCATTGTGCGAGTAGGCCTACTTGTACTTTTATACTCAAAAAGTACATTTAAAAGTCAGTACTTAGGAATTTTACTTAAGTACATTTTTGGTGTACAACTTTTACTTTCACTTGAGTATTTTTTTCGCAGGATACTTCTACTTTTACTTAAGTACACAACTTCAGTACTTCTTCCACCTCTGCCTATAAAGCATCACGCAAGATGCAGATGATGTGATCAAACCCCTTCAAGCATAAATGACACTTTGCATATTGGTGAAGTAGCATTACATTATGCTCTATGCCACTGTGTCAATTGAAAAAGCAAAAGAAGATAAAATATGCCCAAATAAATAACAGCCAAAATGAATGCATTAGGTGGTATTACCATACAGCTCGCACATTGACTACTCATCAAGGTTTAAAAGCTCTTGAGTTTTTTACCTCTTGTTCACAATACTGCAACAGGTCTGTCCAGCTTGAGAACTCTTGGGGGTTGTCGTGGGCAGCCTTCCACAGTCTCTCGAAGTCTGCAGGCACCTCGCCTTCATCCTCCTCCTCGCCCTCCGCTGCAGGCATGTAGGGTGCCGTGGTCTCCACTCCCTCCATAGCCGTGTCCCCGGCATCCTCAGCGGCCAGGCTGGTCTCGGCTATTGGAGCCACGGTGACTTCGGAGTCACTGAGCTCTTCTGAAAGAAACAATATCGCATTTCACAATCATCATGATGAATGAATGGACATGAAACGTGCGAATATGACGTGCGGAATCACGTCAAAGGCAGTACAAAGCGAAGTTGTTTTTACTTTTTTTTACAGCAGCATGTTGGCTAAGTTTCCAACATTTTTTTTGCCATTTACTGCTGTGTGCGAAGGGCGATCAAGGTGATGTAGTATGTGTAATAATGCATTTTCTTGCAAACACTATGCAAATGAGCATGATCTTATGTGAAAGCACAATATTAATCTCTACAGTTCAAAATGTAAACTGACTAATAAACTGTAAACTGCTACTGTAAATAAAGCCATCACTTGTCCTGTACTTCCTGGAACGCTGGAGAAGTTGGTTAGCTAACCGTCGCTAGGTCAGCTAGCAATCAAGCTCATGCGATAAACGTACAATACCTAGCTCAGTTCGAAATGAACAACAATAAACGATTACATTACAAATTGCACAATTCTTTAACTTTTTGATCTCTATGCAATAGAAATATGATCTAACCTGCAGAGTTTTCCATTTCTCCATTGCCACTGAGATCCTCAGTACCTTCTGCCGCCATGACTGAAGATGAATCAAATCATGACGTCATCTACGGGCTGATATAAGGGCCAAACACAGTTTGTGCACTTCTTAAAAACGCGTATCTGTGGGAATACAGTATGCTGTACTACTGTATGTGTTTATTTGGTATGGTTGTTCACTTCAACATGATCTGATTTTATATTTTTCTGGGCTTTTGAAAAAAACAAAACAATAAAAACAAAACATCAAGCAACATATGTCTACCTGTGAAAGTTAGGACCATCTTGTACAAGTATTTTCAGTCATCATGTATACAAATACCTCCTGAAATCACAGTCAATTTCAGCACTGTTTTATTGTCAACAAATGAAACAAAAACACTTTCATGGACATGTATAAGATAAGAAAAACATGGGAGAATGAGAGAGTATTTACCAGAGACGACCAAAATGAAGACCACCATCCCCACAACATAATTCATACACTGTAAATGCTTACTTGTCACTAAGGTGACATTTCTGGATCTTCACAACTTAAAAAAAACGATGTACGGCAAAGGTAGCTTGCGTCAGTCAGCAGACACACACCAGTGATAGAAGTGGTCCTGAGTAAACCCATTAAAACACAATACCCACAATTTCAATTGTGCTAAATATCACTCCCATCTCTTTTTCGTTAGTGCACTCGCTATTTTCAACTCATAAATCAGTTATGGCCAACTTGGATTGATAAACTATACTGGTAAGGGAATCCATTGCAACATGTGCCAAATGACCTGGTTTTACCTGCCCACTTCAACCAAGCAATCACCTGACAGAATTGGACAGGTAGAAACATATGGCCGTATGGAATATGCAGGACTGGATGGTGAACTAATAAAATCCATATTGGCCATTACCGCAAACAGTACAAAAAAACCCCACATGAACAAAAACACCAAGAATCAAGAGGCAAAGAATAAAAAAACTATTATTTTTTTTCCAGATTCAGTGGTTTATTCCCCTGAAAATATTTCCCAACTCTGTGAATTGTATTTCTTGCTCCAGCTGCCACAGTATTTCCCCATATACCCTCCCTCCCCCATCACAGTAAAGCACAGAGCCAGCCATGGCAAGATATTTCAAAAGTATCCCACAGAATTCTCAAGTATTTCAAGTCGAAGGATATAAGAACCTCTACATTTCCCTGTCCCCACATTAGAAAAAAGAAATCTGGCACGATATTGGACGTTGTGACGTTTCAAAACAGCAAGAACAGAGAGGTGAAGATTTCCAGAGACTTAACCATGCTATGGTGGTTCCCACGGATGTTCACAATGCATGAATAAGTTACTGAAATGGAATTGTCATTATTCCAGAGAAATACCTTCAGATGAAAATGCCTGAAATTTGAGGAAAACAATCTAATAATAATAAAAAAACAAACATGTTGACCCAAAGGTTTGTCAGTTACATGTATATTCAAAGCTCACATGATCAAAATTTGAACGGACAAAAACATGGCAATTATTATTAAAACAAACAAGGAAAAAGTTCATCTCAGTTCTTTTTATGACATGATCACAAAATAATCAAATGTGGTCCTGAATGGCAAAGGTTCAGTTTTATCGCCTGTTACATTTGTATAAATGGACATATTTCTATATTTGCGAGACTCTGTTTCTCAAGAGTCTTTTATCTATTGGACTACTTCAGGGATTGTTTTTTTTTTATTGTTTTTTTTTGCATTTGCATTTTAAGCATCAGTGTGATTGTTCCCCTGTGTGTGTGTGTGTGTGTGTGTGTGTGTGTGTGTGTGTGTGTGTGTGTGTGTGTGTGTGTGTGTGTGTGTGTGTGTGTGTGCGCATGTGTATTAGAAAGATGCATCTGACAGCAAGAAGTCCACTTTTTTCTGTCGGTTTGGTCTCCATGTGCCACATAGTAAGCGCTTCCTCTCCTTGGTCACTTCATCCACATGGTGTGTATGGGTATGAGGTGAGAGTCCCCCTTCACACCCAGCCTGTGCCCACACCCATCCATCCATCCATCCATCCATCCATCCATCCATCCACCCATCCATCCATCCATCCATCCATCCATCCACCCATCCATCCCTGTTACAGCCAGTAGACTGAGCCCAGTCCCATAGCTCTCCCCCCTCATCATCATCCTCCTCATCATCATCATCATCCTCCTCCTCACAGCAGTTGTATCATCCAGTCAGCAGCAGCGTTAACGCCAGGCTTACGCACAGTCAGCACCGATACGGACGGGTCAAACTCAAACTCCAGAGCAGTCTCTTTGCCTATGCAGCATGACAGGACAAACAAACAAACAGAGAAAAAAAAGCATATTAGACACTGTTCCACTCAAATTCAATGATGTGATACATTAGGGGTGTATCGCTCAAAACACACGTGAACAGAACAGAACAGAACTTTAAGCTTGGATGTCAGTTGAAGAGACATGCAAATAAAAGTATAAATGTGTATTTATGCACAGGAATGCTTAGTCCTCAAAAGGAAAGAAAAGAGCATCTCATACCATCTGACTTCAGGCTGACTTGTCTGGGGTTACTGGAGCCGAGAATGACGACCTTCTCTATCCAGGAGGGAGTGGAGAAATGGCAGTCAGAGCACAGGTTCCTGCAGAGATGTAGGGTGACATGGTCGTCAGAATCAGGATAACAATAAGCTAAACTTTATTGGCCAAGTATACTTGTGAACAACAAGGAAATTCAGTAGCTTTATCTAAAATATACGGACAGACGATAGACATAGACACATCAAGGGGAGAATGTTAAAAGGACACTGTGCAGGAAATGGTCAAAAAAGGTACTGCAACTATGCTGCTTATTGAAATTGGGCTGCCTATTGCCAAATTTGATCTTTACATGAAAGTTTACTAAGTATTAAACAAATATTTTCTAGTATGGTCCAAGTACAGTCATTTCTGCAGCTAAAAATGGCTATTTTTGGAAATTCAAAATGGCGGACCATGGAGAAGATCCCCCTTTTCATGTATGAAAAGTGCAATTTTTCTAGTCATAATGAATACTTAGAATTTGATGCTGGTGGTAAGTATTCATGAAAAAGGTAACATTAGTGGATGGGCAGCATGAATTCTGGAAATAAACAACTAAAAATCTCACACAGTGTCCCTTTAAAACTCATTCAATTTCATGATATGGGCACCTATCTAGAGAGTGATTTAGCAGGTAGTGGGAAATACAGCCCGTGTCTCAAATGCCGCACTTGTGCACTTCGGGCACTGTTTTTCAGTGCCTAGGGCGCTCACGCTGAAAAGTTCAATTGAGCCAGTGCACTGAAAGTGCCAGGATGATCCCCTAACAATGGCGTGAAAATGCAGTGCTTGAATGATGGACACTGCACGCACTAAACGGCGGCCATGTTGACAATGACATGGAGGAAATGTGGCATTCAGTTCAGTAGAAGAGTTTGGCCAACAGTCTCCTAATTCTGTAAGTAATGTTGATGGGACACCAACCTTTTCATGCCAACCAAAGTATTGTATGTGTGATTGTTGTCCTTTGGGGTGAAGGACATGGAAATACAAGCACCAGACGCTGTGCATTGTAAACATAGCCAACTCATATTTTGGCGAGCTAATGCCATGCTCAGCCGTCACTTCCAGCGAGGGCACAGTGCATAGTGCTCAAATTTTTCCATGACACTATGCACTAAAGACCGCAGTGCACTGTGTGCACTATGCACTGACTGTCAGTGCACTGATAAAAGTGCGTCATTTGAGACAGCCACAGAGTAAATAGAGAGTATTCCACCTTTTTTTATCATCA
Source organism: Engraulis encrasicolus (assembly GCF_034702125.1). Classification (NCBI taxonomy): domain Eukaryota; kingdom Metazoa; phylum Chordata; class Actinopteri; order Clupeiformes; family Engraulidae; genus Engraulis; species Engraulis encrasicolus. The sequence goes on along the minus strand of NC_085879.1, from coordinate 35,692,169 downwards.
CATTCTCCTTGAATTCCAATTTGCAAAAACATTACTCATACACCACCTACTCCATGGCCTAACATGGCCAGTCCCTCTATTTCTTTTCATTCTTAGTTGAGGGTCTGGATCCACAACGAATGAAAAGAAGTCAAGAGGGACCGTCAGCCATGTCAGGCTAGCTCCATGGCAACAATAACCACTGTTTTTTTAAAAGCCGTTATCAATTTCGTATGAACAAATTTCACTGGAAACGTCTCATTAACAACTGTGTGTGTTGATTGCATTCACTGTTGTGTGTCTCTGGCAAGACAAGTGGAAAGACAAGTTGCTGCGTACAATGCAAACCAGAACAAAAGAAAAAGACAAGAGTGAGGGAGGATTTGGGTCTGATTGTTACCGGGAGGAGAGGACATTGTTGGCAAAGGTGAGGCTTCTGTGTGCAAACTCCTTCTTGGTGTTGAAGTTGAAGGTGTGGCCATCATCCATGTACAGCTCTCCCTCGGCAGTTCTCTGTGGTAAGCACAAACAATTTTTGGAGGAGGAAACCAATGCACACCAGATGTTTCGAGGTGCAGGTAGTGGGTACTAGTTCACTTCAGAGGAGAAGATACCGCAGGCGCACACTCTTGTCCATCATGCTGAATTTTATTTGCATAAACAACTTTTCGGCCAGTGTGGCATTTTTCAAGTTTGAAAAAGGCCACACTGGCCTAAACGTTGTTTAGGTAAATAAAATTCTGCATGATGGACAAGAGTGTGCGGTATCTTCCCCTCTGAAGTAAAGAAATACAACAACAACAAAAAGAGGCTCACAATTCTAATATATCTAATAGGATTTAACCAATGCATTACTGAAAAATGAAAACAAATTCAGGTAACAGATCAGTGAAAATCGTAAGAGACCAACCTGGGTATTGAGCGCTACAATGAGAGTGTAGGGGTCGCCCTCCATGCACGTAGAGGACCTTCGAACCCGGAGCTTTCTCGGAATGATGGAACCTCCTCGTTGGAACACTGGAATCTGTAGGAGACAGCATTTTGGGAACCTTTCATACCATGCCCAATCCGATATCAAAACCAAATGGGTAAGAAGTTAACATAAAACGCTGTTAAAAGTAAACATGCATAGATTCTGCAGCCGGTCTGTTGCGCATACATGTATATGTTTCTCTGTCTTAAAGGGTTAAAAGCATGCACATGCATTTTCACACATTCTAAATTTGCTTTGGAATAAATTAGGTACACTGTGTAAGATATTTTTGTTTATTTCCAGAATTCACGCTGCCCATTCACTAATGTTACATTTTTCATGAATACTTACCACCACCATCAAATTCTAAGTATTCATTATGACTGGAAAAATTGCACTTTTCATACATGAAAAGGGGGATCTTATCCATGGTCCGCCATTTCGAATTTCCAGAAATAGCCATTTTTAGCTGCAAAAATGACCATACTTGGGCCATACTAGAAAATATTAATTTATTACTTAATAAACTTTCATAAAAAGCTCAAATTTGGCAATAGGCAGCCCAGTTTCAGTGAGCCGCATAGTTGCAGTACCTTTTTGGACCATTTCCTGCACAGTGTACCTTTAAGTAAGTCTAATGTATTGTAATGTAAAAAAAAAACACAATGTCTTACAGAGCTCATGGTCACAGGAATGTAGAGGCTTTGAGCACCATTGTGCTTCTGGAATGTGTGGACGTCGTACCAGACCTGCAAGACAGAAATATGATACAATAATCGTCAGGCTGACTTCTGATGTAACCAAAGATCCTTCATTGCTAACCTCAAAAAAAGAAACCCTCAACCCTTTCTGTTGCCAGAACGTAACTTCAAGCAGCAACAGTTGCAGGGCATAAAAACAGATTAGCCACTTGTGCGATAATGCACGTTTGCATTTCAGCTGTTAGTGGCATTCCTACAAAACAAGTCACAAATTGACTTTGCAGAAGATACTTAACTTGAGAAGGAAAACATATGTTTGTACAAACAAACACAGCCTTAACATCTCAAACAGACTAGACTAAATATACCACGAGTCATTTCAGAAGAGCTGCAGAAAGGAGACGGGAAAGGCTTGTGTGTGAATGGTGAATGGGAGCATTGTGAGGGCAATGCAGTGCACCAACAGACCTCTCCATGTCCTGGTAGATAGGCCGTGACGCCTCGGGCTCCCTCCTCGGTTACAGGGTGCACCAATAGGTCCTTGCCTGAAACACAAACACAATGGAGGCACAATGAAACTGGATGGAAATGCGAAACTCAAAACATCTTTGCAGCCATGTTTTAGCGAAAGCAATAGGGAAGTAGTTTAGTAGTTTTTTCCTTTCAGCTGCAATGAAAACCTTTTCAGCAACACCATGTATTACTGCATAGTATCAAGGTGAGAAGAAGTTGTATGCACTATAACCACAGGTTAAGTAGGTGACTTCTGTAGTTTGACAATAAAGACAAATCACCTTCCAATAGAAGGAAATGAAGAGAAAACGAGTTTCATACTTACCGATGAGGAACTGGTCATCCATGTTGAAGGTGGCCGTGTCCTTGGGGTACTCTACCCAGAGGGGCCTGTCACACACAATAGACACCATTTACATAATGTATATACAAATAACTCAAATTGAATAACATTCACAAATGACCTCTGCTAGGGAAAGGCAAGCGATTTAGTGCTACCGATGGACAGCCTTAAAAGTCCGTTTTGACAAAATATGGTAAAATCGGTGACTGGGTGGGCAGCAGTATGTAGCGCCTTCTGCTCTCCTGAGCACTCAAGGTCACATTGCATTACATTACGCTGACGCTTTTATCCAAAGCGACTTACTGGAGCAATGTGGGGTTAGGTGCCTAGCTCAAGGGCACTTCAGCCATGCATGTAGGTGTAGGGAGAGGTCAGGTGAGATTCAAACTCAACCCCCAGATTCAAAAACCAACTCTCCACTGGGTCAAGGCTGCCCCTGTGGTCTTAACAACGCACACCTCAAACCTCTTCCACCAATGCCACCATTGGCATAATATGCAGTTACTGGCTTTTGGCATTCCAACAGAGTGTATGGGAGAGAGGTCCGCACACTGGCCATGAGCTCCAAAAAGTTTTAACATTAGGGACCACTCTCTCACACAGTCTACCACTTTGCTTATTGTTTATGTAAATCAGCGCACCCCAACCTCCAAAATTCCTACAGAGTGTCTATAGAGCCTCGCCTCACCTCATGACGGGCTGTCCGGTGGTGTGGGCCAGGTAGAACTGCTGGTACCAGTAGGGCAGGAGGGTGTAGCGCTGGCGGACTGCCTCACGGATCAGCGCCGTGTTCTCGGGCCCGAAGAGCCAGGGCTCACGTCGGGGGGTGTCCAGGTGAGCGTGGGCCCGGAAGAAGGGCTGGTAGGCGCCGGTCTGGTACCAACGGACTAGCAGCTCGGTGCTGGGCGTCTTGAAGAAGCCACCGACGTCGGCTATAACAAAGAGATAAGAATGAAGGATCGTAAAGAAATGAAGGAAAAAGAGAAATAGGGACACACACACACACACACACACACACACACACACACACACACACACACACACACACACACACACACACACACACACACACACACACACACACACACACACACACACACACACACACACACACACACACACACACAGGTGAAGCATTAAACTTGGGATACAGTAGAAGGACACAAAAACAGTGAGGTGGAATTGATAGATGAACAGATCCTTCAAGTTCAGTCCATACACAGAAGCCAGTGAAGCCTGGCTATGACCAAGAAGATCACAAAAAGTAGTCAAGGGAGAGACTAGAAATAAGGCAGCCAATCAATTGATAGATCATTCACGTTTAGTCCACACCAGTGTTAATTTCGTCAACCAGGACGATGACGAAAATATTTCGTCAACGCCCCTTTTTCCCGTGACGATGACGAGACGATGACGCACAAAAATTGCTTCCAGAACATAAAAATATGACGAAAATAAAAAATGATTTTCGTTAAGGAGACTAAGACGAGACGAAATGTACAAGCCATGGACGAATGGACATTAAATATGTAATTGGTTAAAATTAATTTGTAATTGTTAATTGTTTCTTGAACTTCATAGAAGATTAGGCGCTGTTGCCCTGCTTGTCGCTGCAGGCAGTGCCTGGCGCTGGTGCGGCTCAATCAGAAGTAGCCTAGTTCAGTGAGCCCTGTTCAGTTGAGTTTAGGCCCTAAAATGTTTCCCAGAAAGAGAAAGAGCCGACGTTGAGGCAACAAGTGTTAATTTTGAAACATGTTCAACAACCCTTTTGTCCATAACGAAGACGTGTGTGTTTGTGCAGTCATGATAATAGTACCGTCACTCGCGCCAATCTTCCTCTGATGCTGTCATTTTAAACCTCCTCGAGCTTCCCCTCTTCCCCTTTCCACTTACGCATACGCCGACGTCCATTGTCTGTTCTATAGTAATGTTTGCTATATTGGCTGTTTAACCGTATGAATAGGCAGTTTGCAAGCAAATCATGAAGCTCGGATTCATGCATTTATTTAGATCAGACACACCGGGAGACGTTTAAGGGATGCGCGCGCTACAGGGGAAACGTTGTTTAAGTAGTCTAAACAGAGGCACGGCTATTGTAGTTTTGATAAGAATCAATGTGTGGGCGATCAGGGTTTAAAGTGCGGAGAATTGAAACTTGTTCCCGTCGAGGGCAACACTAAAAGACCCAAGGCAGTCGACATCCCTTCCATGCGATGCGTAGCCTATTACAATAGCGTCTCCCAGACATCCCAAGTTCTAAAAACTCATTGCTTAAACTTGGAGATGCTTATCGACCCTCGACATCCCGACAAACAAAACAGCATTAGTGTTCAACCATTGTTTGTCAATGTCCTTTCTGTCGTCCAGTCTGCATAGAACAACTGCCTACTTTTTCCCCAGGACTTTTGCAGGGCGTCCTACGAAGTGCGCGTAATCTATTTGAAGTATTCCAGGAATGACGCACGAGGCATTATCTTTCTCTGTCCCGCATTGGCAATCGAAATAACGCGAACTTGCAAAGTCTAAAATCAGGAATATTTTATCTGACTCGCGGCCATCGGGGAGCCACTATCAATTATCAGGGAAACTTCTTGGACTTCATTGGGATGTCTGGTCTTCCCACTGCCTGCAATCTGCAGGCTATGAGTCACGCGGTCAGGTGAAGAAGAGCTTGTAGCCTACGTGATCAAATTCAAAAGCAAATAATACGTAGCAGCTTCTAATGCACGAGAGAGAGAGAGAGAGAGAAAGAGAGAGAGAGAGAGAGAAAGAGCAACCTGCACCTGGAAGTGTGTGTGTCTAATGCTCCTTTGCTCTATGCTGTTGAAATTACTTTTACAGGACTGATTTGTGTTTTGGTGGAAAATAAGCTAGTAACAATGTGAATATTTGCTGCAATAGGCTATCTAGTAATAATCTGTGTAATAATTTGACTAAAATGACTAAAATGCTAAAATGACTAAAATATGACTATGACTAAAATTAATTTTCGTCATTTAGACGAAGACTAAGACTAAATTGTGAAGGCAATGACTAAATTTGACTAAGACTAAAATTGATTTTCGTCATTGTGACTAAGACTAAGACTAAGACTAAATTTAAAAAAGGTGACGAAATTAACACTGGTCCACACACAGAAACCAGTGAAGCCTGAACATCACAACAGGTAGTCAGGGGAGAAACTAGACACATTGGCTGCCAATCAAATTAAATTCTTGAAGTAGACCAGTAAAATGTACTACTACTACTACTACTACTACACACACACACAATCATGAGTGTTTTCCTGACCTCCACAGAATGAGATGCCCACTAGACCCAGGCTAAGGCACATGGGGATGGAGATCTTCAGATGGTCCCATTCAGCTGCGTTGTCACCCGTCCACACCGCTCCTGCAATCAAACACGCACACGGTTTACAACTGAGGACATTTTTTCAAAGTCTGTCAATTCTCACACACATTTGTGTGCACACAATCACGATTCAGTATCACACAGTATTCATTTCACACCTTCTTTTTTTATGAAACAACTGAGAAACTCGAAACCATTCAAACATGAAATAAGCCAAAGCAAAGCAATAAAAAAAGCTAAGAACCTTTTCAAATTCCTCATGTTCATGAAACACACTGAAGGTGAAGAGGGACTCACCGTATCTCTGAGACCCAGCGAAGAAGGCCCTGGTCAGGACGAATGGACGCTCTACTCCCCCTGAGCGGCGGACCAAGCCGTCGGCAGTAGCCATTTGCTGACAAGAACAAAGTATGCAAAGATGTTAGAACTCCCACTACAGGACAAAAATGTCCCATTGTCATTGGGACACAATAAAATGACTATATGCAGTCATAAGATAGCAGCTCCCTATTTTTTCACAGCTGTGTTCCCCCAGAGACAACAGCCTGCACCACAGACAGATGGTTGTGAATATTTTTGCATTATTTTTCCTGCATAAATGGTTGGTACAACACTGCATTCTTTGGTTGTATAAGGGATAGTTTTTCTCCATTAACCTGAACTGTGCTTGGGCACATAACGACCTTGTTATGTGGTTACTTGGTTGGTAAGTTTATAGCACAAGTTACATCAGGTGTAGTCCTGTTCATGAGCTTTTATTATTAGGCAGGCTCTTTGCATAGAACTAATCCAAATACACTTATAAAACAACAACTCCCTCTACACTAAACGGCGGCTGGTGGGAATATGCATGCTTTGAGGCAAGGATTTGAGACGCGATTGCTCATCCAATCCCATGCTGCGATTCTCACCACATAGAAGCCGTAGAGGTTGTGGAAGTCGCGGTGCTCCCAGTCTCCGTGTTTGGCATCTTTGTGCATGGTGACCTCCGGTCCGTTGAACACAGACGGCTCATTCATATCGTTCCACGTGTACAGGTTCTCCATTGCCCCCTGAAGGATAGACATATGCACGTAAACATTCACACACAAACACATTGGGGAGGAGGAGATTCAATACAAATCATGACACCTAGAATCAATTCAAATGCTACATGTGAAATGTGGTTTCATAATAATAATAATAATGAGCATTTAAACAGTGTTTTGTGCGAATGAAGCCATATATAACAATGGGATTGTTCGTGATGAAGCAGTGATGCTTTTGCTAGGCAGTGCGCATGCACACTTTGCCTGATTTATGCATTCTGGTTAGAAAATGTTATCATCACAAACGAGCCCAGTGTGTGTTTTCCACATGACAATATCAAAACATGCGTATCTGGGAGTAAGAGGACTGACCTCATAGTGTTCATAGTCAAACATGCTGGCCCACCAGTCTCTCATCTCCAGTTTGGTGAAGTCCGGATAGCCAGCACTCCCTACAAAGAGACATACACAATATGGTTAGATAAGCAAACATTTGTAATCGACTGCTTTTATTTTGAAAGCGATGGATGGGTTACAAGAAATGCAACAGAAAGATGATGTGGGTCATGATGCAATTACAACCTCTTCTATTTAAAACGGCACCGTACACCATAGTCCATCGTGTGGTGGGTTTTTATTTCACACGAGATTTCAAAATGGTGTTGCAACAGATGAAATCCCAAAAGAGGATGTTGTGGTAAGAACTGAGATTTATAATGACATGACATGAGCTTTGCTTTACAAGTACACTCTAAAAGTACAATCACAGGCAAAACTGGCCATTTAAAACACACTTTAAAACAAACTAACAAACCAATCATTGAAGAAGCAACAACTATTCCTGAACATGTAGTCATTTAAGACTTTAAAAGGTGGCTCACCTGGCCAGCACCAGCCTTCGTAATCTCCTCCATCTTTATTCTTGATGTAGAAGTTCTGCTCACGAATGGCGTTGTGGATTTTGTAGCCACTGTCCACTTTGATGTGAGGGTCCACGATTGCTACCATCTGCAGGAAACGGACAAGACAAAGTCTGTAAATACAGTCTTGAAAAAAAGTCAACCACTGATCAGATTTACATTTTACAATTATTTTTCTTCATGAGGTACTGTAGTATGTATGTATCACTGCAGTGTTTTGCATGTACCGGTACTCTGTGTACACCCACAGTGGGTTTACATACAGTGTTGAATCTCGCCCTCAAACCCGTGCCTGCAGTTCACCTAGGGAGCGCTGTCGAGACAGCAGAGGTCATAAGGCTGGCGCTAATAACTGACAATTGTGCTCGCTGTCTGCTGAAACTTGACAATATTACTGTAAGTTCTGTGAAACCAATGTGGATTTCAATTAAATGTACAATAACATGGGAGTTATGTCCTTCTGATTTCCTACAGCTTTGGCATTTATGAGTCAGGCTCCGCTAGCATCTTGCTAACAAAATTGCTTTACGGCCGTCGTGATCACAGCAATGCAGCTGGCCGACCAATCCAAACGCAGTGTGTGAAGCCACTCGTGACGTCATATTGACAATAAAGACGTATTTTACAAAGATCCAGCAAGTTTAAACATTCAAACTAACTGCTGTTTGAAAGGATAATCTATCCTGCCTTTTGGAAAAATAAAATGAAACGATGATACCAATTCTCTCCCAAAGCAATGGCAGCATCGTGGTTGAGCTCCATGGGACCACATTCATTTCAACAGCCTCTGCGCTCCTTGGCGCTCCTCTGCGCTGTCTGGATGGCGCCACTTAGTGGACAGTACCACCCGGAAAAAGTAGCGAGATTGCTCTCTCGTACTACCCATAAACACTCTCTGGTACACCTTTCTAACCTGGTGGCTTTTGGCATGTGCTTCAAGTATGCTTAGCTGCTAACAATGTATTGTTACCTGCCCACCTAACGAGGTTGAACTTGTTTGCTGTCGTTTACATAGCATGTGCTAAGCGTATAGCTGTCTAACGTTGTGGCACTTATCCCTGATGCCTTGTAGGATCTCCTTGGGGATGGGGAACTTATTTATAGCCAATTTCACCATATGGAATGAGCTCAGCACGTTAGCTTAGCGCATAGCTTAGCATGTAGCTGTCTAACCTTGCGGCGCTTATCCATGATGCCCTGAAGCATCTCCTTGGGGCTGGGGAACTTGTGGGGGTCCCAGGTGAAGTAGCGCTTGCCGTCGGTGTGCTCGATGTCCAGCCAGATGAAGTCGTAGGGGATGTCGTGCTCGTCGAAGCCCTTGTCCACCGCCTTCACGTCCTCCTGGTCGTTGTAGTTCCAGCGGCACTGGTGGTAGGCCAGCGCGGACAGCGGAGGGAAAGACTGGGTGCCTGAAGCAGAAAGATTTGATTAACCCATTTCGCCCTGGAGCGACATATATGCTGCATTCAGGTTCTTGAGATTTGAGCTGTTTTATCAAAAAATGTGGTACGTCAGAGCTGGATGAACACATTCTAATGCAAAATGAGGGTCCTAGCCTTTAAATTCAACTTATTTCATGCTTTTTATGTGCTTCACAGGCAGAGATATTTAGGTTTTAATAGGCAGAGGGTACCTTTTCCCAAAAAGGGCTAAGGCTAAAATGGGTTAAACAGTGTGAGTAAGAGTCTGAGGCCCAATAAAAGGAAAAGTCGAACTTGATGCATATGTTATCACTGACCAATCTAATCTATTGTAAAATGAAGAAAGATAATGTCAAAGGAGGGAAGTGTTGTGTCTGTTGGCGTATAGATTGTTGTGCTTGTACATTTGGCAAAAGGCGATAAAATGTCAATTTGCACAGAGATAAAGAAAACAGAACTAAATAGGGGGTTTGTTTACAAACTATCACAAAGACAAAGCAAAGATGAAGCAGAAGTTGTGTTACAGACAGATCTGAGTCGTGTTGAGCCTGTAAAATGGCACACAAGACAAAACCGAGGCATTTGGCGTTTGTAAACATTCACACAGACGAAACGTAGGTGTGTTTTGCTTGTAAACTAGAACACAAGACAAAACTGAGGGTTGTTTTGTTTGTAAATTGGCACAGAAGACAGAACTAATAAGGTGTGTTGTGATTGTAAAGTGGCACGGCACAGCTACACCCTCTCACCGGTAAGCGAGGCGTACTGGGAGAAGACATCGAAGGGGGTGGGGCCAAGCATGATGAACACGTCGATGATGCCGCTCTCGGAGATCCAGCGCACGTCCGTCTGTGGCGTCTCGCTGGCGCCCTGAACGTAGTCCAGCATCTTACCAAAGACCGTCTGCCATGACATAGAGGACACAGGAAGCCCAAATGTTCAGATTGGCAATTGATAACCTCAGGTAGCTAAATGTAGTTCAAAGCGGTTATCAGACCAATTGTAAGGTTAAGACAACGGGCTCTTTCCACTATCCTAACTCCCATGCTCATACCTGCCAACCTTTCAAAAAAACATTGAGTAGCAACTTATCGCGGCGCTGCAATTCACGGCGCAACAACTTGGCATGGCAAAGCAACGGGGTCGCCGGCGGGCCCATCTGAGAGGCTACTTTGTTTTGCATAGTCTGCCCTACACCTAGGGTTGCCAAATGTCAACAGGGAAGATATGAGACACTTCATTCAGGCAGGGGGGTCCTCCCCCAGAAAAAAATGCTTTTCTTAGATGCAATTTCCTGCATTTTAATGCATTTTAGCCTAACATCCCGTGTATCTGGCAAATAGTTTATCTTGCTCTTCACAGTACTTTGAACTACCATAATTTATTAAACTTTCATGAAAGATTTTTTTTTTTTTTGTTTCACACCATAACACCAATAAAATGCTATGATATAGTGTGCTGGAATTCAGGCCTCTAAATTAACTTTACTGATCACCAGCCAATATTGCTGTTAATCTTACTAGTCAAACATACCACCAGTCTGGCTAGTAGGCCTAAGTGGCTATTAAGTTATCCTATGTACCAGCCAAACAGAGCATTTGGTCACTTGGGGGGTGTTAAGGAGCTGGAATTGAGTATGAAATTGAAGCATTTGCTGATTATTTTTTTGGCTGTAGAAGGTACATGTAGGAAAATGTATCATTTGATTATAAAATACCGAGGCATTTCAGTGATATTTATGAACAAAAAGTTGAATTGTAATGATTCTTACATCATCTCCCCCAATATTAATAAATGGTGATGTTGTCACCTACTGTGAAGAAGCATCAGCAGTAGAGAAAAAGATAAAAACAACTGTTATCTAAGCTAGGATAATATCAGGTTAATATTATTACCTTGGGGGCTAACATCAAAATCACACTTTCAGCATTCATTCAGTACAAAATGCGTCATGTAGTGGCTCTACTGAGGGACGGGGGCTGATGGCCAATGCTCTTGGAACTTCCACAGTAACTTTTGAGGGGCATCGCTTCTTTTTTCACTTCTCTGCATAATAGTGGGCCTATCTACCCTCATCTGCCGTCATGAGTTGGCTATTGTTCACTGTTCGGCACATATATGATGATAGGATAATTGATTTTATTAATAGATTGCCATACGTGATTACGGATAGTAGTCGTGGAGTGATGCATATTTGGTATGACGCACGACCTGTTACACCTGATCACAGAATGGGCCATGACTCAGGGGGGAACAGTATTCCTATACGGTGTCATGGTAGGTTACGGATGTAGACCTACTCCGAGCACAACCGTTAGAACTATCGCTTTATTTTCCCCGAGTTAAAATGATCCGGCGCAAAGGGAAACCGAATTTTTGCTGCTAAATCAGCTAATTTATAGCGCGGTCATCGACACATTTTCTCATTCGGAAGTAATCTCGTTTCAGTCCAATATCAAAACAAGCAACAACATATTGCCGTCAAATAGGCCTACGGCGAAACATTGGGTGAATCATTACGACAGACCTCGGCATTTATTTATTTTCATAAGTTTAGGGATTTAACAACAGGACGCAATTCACTATTCACATACAGACTACCTTTCTCAAAGTCCATTTACCTTTGGAACAGTGATTTTGACGGTGCTCACTTGTAAAACTACAGCGACAGTAACAAGATGGATAATACATGATGACAGGAGGAGGACACTTGTTTCAGAGATTATAGGAGTAGGCTACATTAACCAGTCTCTCTGCTTGTGTGATTTCGAAGCAAACTTTCTGTCGGCACGCAGCTGATGCCTCGGCTCGAGAGGAGCGCAGCATAACAAATGAAGACATCCAAACTAGCGCTCTGATTGGTCAATATTCCCCCCCACACGTTGCTGGCCAATGGAAAGGCCAGCGCGAGACAATTGCAAGCAGAGCCATGTCTACGGCTCTGTCTGGTTGCAAGTCTACAGAGCAATTTATAAGGGCCCATGAACACACTTTGCTATTTTTTTCCCCCGTATTTTGAAGTGACAGCGCCGTAGTTTGATGTCAAAATCCGTATCTGCTACACAAAATGCGTAATGGTCGGCAGGTATGCATGCTCCTTTGTGCCTGTGGCCTTGTGATGACGTCACAAGACCTCGTAAATGCGCCATTGAAAGGGCATTTTCTCAAAGTCCCCCAAAAGTTGTTGTGGCTAGCCTGACAGCAGGGAGCATCAGCAAAGTGTGAGTCCCCAAGTACAGTTTTAGGACAGGAGTTAGGAATAATGGAAAGAATTCAAAGAGTGCCTCGGCTTGGATGTTCCATAGTATACCTTTCCAGCCGTGTTGGAGCTGATGTCCACCCAGGTCTCTGCTGCGTTGAGCCAGAACAGGCCCATGGTCCGCACAGCGTTGTGGGCCAGCATGACGGGCACGTGTCCATACAGCGCCATGGGGTTGTAGAGCTCGTACTGGAACACATCCAGATTGTACAACCTGTAGGGGTCTCCACCACTGGAAAGGGGGGAGGAGAAATAGCAAAATATTAACCCTAACTGACTGATCTCTCGGAGGGAATACGAGCCAATACACTTACAAGATTTACATGTAAATGTCTACTGCACAAGATTTCCTTCCTTTCTTCAAGCTTGCTAGCTCACAGAAGAGACAATACAATGCTGAACTGTTGTGAGTGGAAAATGAGAAAACTGGAAACAAGATTAGGTCAAAGTACAGTTAGCTCAAGTGCTGGTGGATATACATGAATTCACATTCAGTCATTTCAAGGTGTTTGAGTACTGCACTGCTGAGTCCTTACTCTGTGGTTTTCAGCTTGAGATTGTCCGCGTGTTCTGGAATGCCATAGACATGTTCCACGCCCGGCAAGGAGAAGTCTAAACTGATGGATGTAGGACCTGTGGAGTGGGCAGATGGACAACATTTAACTTGACACAAGGCAAGTCAGTGTAACAGAGTACATACAGCAGAGTTGGCACATTTGATTTGTTTGCATCCATGTGGGATATGCAACATCTTATCTACATTATTTATAAACAAATATAAATAAACAAATGTCCCCATATCTTATTTAAATATACAGTATAAACAAACATCCCCATGAGACAAAATATCCACATGTGTGCACGAGCAACTGTGTCTGTGTGCGGTAGCCATGGAAACTAGGACACGGCTCTCACGGCATCAATCATAACTACCCACCCACCCCTTACTCATCTTATCTAAATGAATAAACAAATCTTTAAGTTTAAATGCATGTTTGTGTCTCGTCTATGTTTGTACCGTTTGGTTTGGTGTCGGTGTGCGACTTGAAGGTCTCCTCCCACATGCCGTCTATCTCCTCGTCTTTAGCACCCTCATCTGCTGCGTCCTGGATGTCGGAAAGAGAGAGGGAGCGAAAAGATGCTGAGGACGCAGGTGACGCTGAGCATGCCTGATGCCATCTCAATACCGTACGGAAATCGAGTGGTTATAAAAGAGCATGACATGCAACAATCTTCTTTAACTACTGTACATGTTATCTATCTTGAACTTTAATGCCTGTCCTGTCTCTGTCTAAGCATGAGATTAGTGGGAAACACAACTTTAATACCGTGTTACGTCCAGTGCATGTGAAAAAATTGACAATAAAACTAACTGACTATGATTATGATAATTCATGGCGTTTGTGTGTTGTGTACCTTAACTTCAGCTGGCTCCTCGGCTCCATCGATGTTCTCCTTTGCCTCGGCACCTTCGGGGTTGGCCTGACTACAATTTGCAAAAACAAAACAAAAAATACAATGAATTTAGTGATTATGCATCCAAATTACTCATAGTTTTATGAATGTATGTTTCTAAAAGAATGCCATCTACATAAACCAACTGAGCAAACAGGAGAAGGGTTTGCATTCTATAGCAGTAAGATTGTCACTGACACAACACACTGTATATAAGTAAGGGTTAACGTTCGGCGAGAACGTCGCTACCGTGGAATAGCAGCACGACAGAGAGAATCTTTAGACCCCGACGCGGAGCGGAGGGGTCTTGTTCTCTCTGAAGTGCTGCTATTCCACAAAGCGACCGACTCGCCGAAAGTTAACCCGCTTATTATATGGATATACTTAAATGATTCACACATGGCGGGGACATTTCTTTAGGCCTATTTAATGTGAAGTCTAGGCTATTATAGTTTTTAATGTCAAAAGATTGTTGCTGTGCAAAACAAAACAGTGCCGTTGTGGAACACCGCTAACAGCTAGGTAGCCAGGACAACAGGTAGGTGTTGTCTATCACAGCAGCTGATTAGAGTCTTGTTGAAAAGTCGCTTTAGCAGTGAAAAGTATTGTTGCCATTGACAGCGGTCTGTTATAGACCAACCCGTCCGTTATCGAAAAATAACAGACGTGCGAACGTTGGGGAGCCCCGTTGAAATGAATGGAGCATTCGACCGATGACGTCACAACCATATAATAACTATAGATAACAACTCTGCATCTATACAAGGGACCTAAATTAACTCACTGCTTACTGCTGATCTACTGTATTGTTAACTTCACAAAGCAAATGTGATCCATGTTTGCAGTAGGGCTGTAACGATATTGTATCGAACCGAGAAATCGTGATACACAGAGTCACGATACTGTATCGTGATACAAAGAGGCAGTATCGTGATACGCCCTTTTAACGTTTTGATACCCATCTGCCCAGAAAACAACCACATGATATGAAGTGATAGTGCTTCCAAGCATCATCATTATTATATAGAAACTTTTAAAAAAATATTTGTAGCCTCTTGTAACCTATTCTGCCTTTGAACTATCATAGATTTTATTCATAAAGATTATAATGTTGGCAAATGTAAAATTGAGGGGTGTATCGAACCGTAGGTCATGAATCGTGATACAAACCGAATCGTGAGTTGAGTGTATCGTTACAGCCCTAGTCTGCAGGGACTTCACCTAGTCAGCACAGACTCTCACAAACAAAATTATTTTTACATGATCTATTTTAGAATTGCTATAATTCTACAAGCTCAAAAAAGGGTCTAATCTACTTCACATGTGTAGAGAGGGTCCACACAAAATAAAAGTTACCTAGAAAAAGGCCATTTAATTTTATCCCAAAAGCTAGAATTGCTATTTTTAGGCAGAGGGCTGAAAACAAGTTGAACAGAAATAGAAAATGAATGAAATACAGAAGTAAACAAGAAGTGATCATAAAATACAGGCCAAAGCAAAGCCAATGCAGGAGAGGGATGTGTGCCCCAGTGACTGTGAATGTGGTGTAGCCATGGAAACTAGGAAACGGCTTTCATGACATCAATCATAAATGTCCCACAGTGCTTCTCAACCAATGGTACGTTCAGCTCATCTGAAATCTCTAAGCTCTTCTAAAAAACGAATTGCAACAGTCAGACCTCACAGAGTTGAATTATTCTTATAATAAAGCCAGCATTAGTTTGATAGCCACATTCTGTCATGTTCATGAGATCTTAATAAGATGAGTGAGATGGAACATTGCAGATATTTCATTCATTCATTAAGCAGATGAGAGGGCAAGCAGAAGACTCAGATAGACTCTTGGCATTGCATTCAAAAGCCAAAGACTTTCATAATCCTATAAATTAACTCCAAATTCAAAATACAAGATTCAAGCACCATCCACAAAACCTGTCTCTTAGTCTGAGCTAAAAAAAAAAAAAACTCAACAAAACAAATAAAAACAACAAGAACAGTTTTGTGCTTTCCTAAACAGATCAGGAACACATACACCACTGGAGTGATGGGTGGTTGAGAGGTGGGGAGGTTTTGAGTGGCACACTTACGTGTCCTTGCGTAGGCGCAGGTGCTCGAAGGCCAGCAGGCCACGGGAGTTGAGGGACATGAGCACCTCGGGCCCCTCCACGATGTCCAGGCGGAAGGGACGCGCGCTGACGATCAGACGCTGCTGCCGCGCCGCCCCCAGGGACAGCACCACGCCGTTGTCATCCTGAGACACCAGCGACAGACTGCACAGCGGAGAGACAGAGAGAGAGAGAGGATTAGGACAGGGTGCAGGGTTGGAGGAGAGGATGGGGATGAAAGGGTGAGGGAGAAGAAAAGAGGAGATGATGATGAGTAGTGGAAGTGGGAAGGAAAGTGAAGAGCATGACACAAAACAAACCTGAGCACTCTAATGTTACTCCACATACGGGACAGACTGAAAGAACGAAAGATACGGTGCTCCCTTACTCACCACATAATTAAGGACAGAGAAAGGAGAAACCCATGAATACTACCGAGGAAGCCCTACAGCGCATCTTTCACTTTTACACAGACATAAAACAGTGTTAGTTTACACTACATGTTCCTGGATTAAGATCTGTGTGGAAAGTCAATTTCTGTTCCAAGATATTGACCATCACCATTATTGTCTATTTTCATGGGGCTGGTGGACCCATAGAACTTCATCCAAATTTCGAAATATTATACACAGCGTGTGAGCATAGAACAATGTTAATATACAGCCAAGGCAATGTGTTTGCTGTACAGTACCCCAGTGGAGACGCTTATTGGGCATGAATACTCACGGCTCAGTAGGGGGGTCTGACACGAGCACGTCTGGCACCTCGAAGCGCGGCTTCAAGGGTTTCAACTCGTTGATCTTGACGCGCGTCATGTTGCCCTGCAGCCGGTACAGCTCCAGCAGCAGACGCACCTGCACAGCACAGCACAGGGGGATTATGGGATACCAGACACACTTTAAAGCAACACTAAGCAGTTTTCATCTTCGGTTGCTTTACAGCAGTGGTTCTCAACCTTTATTGAACAAACGCCCCCCCTTGACATCATCATAATATTCCTGACACCCACTGACCTCATCATAAGACTACCAACTTAGTATTTGAACAATAAAATGGACTAATCCCCCCCAATGGCAATTAAGCACCAACCCTTCTCAGGGCCCCCTAGGACTCTGCAACAACCCAGTGGGGGGTTGTAGAGCCCCCGTTGAGAAACACTAGCAGCACTTGCCAGGTTTACATGATGGTTTTCAATTCCTAATAAATAGTTCATAATCAAATAGTTTGGAATTAAGATTGTTGTCCCCCAAGTTTCCATTAAATCCTTTCGTTTAATTCCAAATAAAAGTCTGGATCAGAAAGCATTTTCATCAGACAGACGATGCATGCACTGGGTCTGCGTTGTCTGGGTTTTATGGACAAGTAGTGTACATCTCTACTGCCCTACAAAGACAAAGAGGAATAACTACGCCAACATTGAAACTGAGAAAAATGCCTTCAAGTTGGATATTGTAGCTACTGCGAATTTGACATTGCAATCTGTCTAAAACGGGACACATTCTGATCATAAGGCTTTGTCATAACATTAAGGAGGTGTAAAGAAGCCCATTTTCAGTCTAAACTTGTTTAGACAAAATGTGTAGTCACTGCACTTTGACTTTGTAGGGCGGTATAGTTGTCCTCACAAGTCCTTTGACAGTGACGCTGTAGTTTATAACGGCAAACATATACGGTAGATTGCACACTAAACCTTGAACCCACAAGAAAGCTCTAGCATGTCAGAGCACATAAATGACCAAACCCATACCAAACACTCCAATAAACAGGCTCGAGGCTAGTTTGAATTACTAGTCAGTATATTTCCACATTTGTGGCTGGCAAGGAGAAATAACCCAATCATTTCTCAAAACAAATGTGCCTGTATTAATTCTCATGATGATGACGTGACTGTCAGCCATATACTGTACATCGTTCGCCATGTACGTCTTCAGACGCAATCGTTGCAACAGGGCGAAGATGAAGACTTCCTAACAAAACAACACTGATACCATGGAATTTATTCTGGTAGAGGCATGCATCATATAAAAATCACTGAAGTAGTGAGGTGAGGACTTAGTAATGATACAAAATGACAGTGGTATGATTGGGCATCGTCACATACCTTATTGTTGTCATTGATGAGCTGTAGTGTCACTCTAGAGTCACTGAGCTCCAGCGTGTCCAACAGAGCTCTGTATGGAGACTGGCCTGCCTTGAGTGCTCTCTGGCGTCTGTGACAGTACACAAACACACACACACACACACACACACACACACACACACACACACACACACACACACACACACACACACACACACACACACACACCATGTAGCAATCATGCAATACTTGATGAACTGAAATGTTTCAATGACAGTTAAACCCAATTTATTTTGGTCGCACTTTTTTGTCACAACAAGGTAACGTTTACTCACTTGCAAAAGGCACTCTGGTCGCATGTTTTGAAGTTGCCTCTATCCACAGCGACAGAGCTACTCACAAACAATGAAACACAGGCCAAGACCAGCAGCCCCATCCTGAAAAGACAAGAGATTAAAATCCAAATTAAAATCTTACAGCATGACTAAATGAAGAAAACAGCAACCCGCGTTTCTCGCTTTATAAGGACTGAAACACAAAATGGGGAAATTATTGTGAAATGTTGATGGGTTCAGAGGTTCATATGTCTACGTCATCATCTGTGGCCTTCGATGCTAGCTATCATTTGGTAAACTAGCCAAAGATAACAGCAGGTTATCAGCCAGCAGGATCAACGAATATGTAAACAAATATTTCATCATGTATTCTTCCATAATTCACGCCACAACGTTATGTCTACACAATCTTAACCCGAAACAGGTGCAGGCTACACTGAGCACAACGGCTGAGCTAACCTATCTGTCATAGCAGCTAGCTTTCAACGGATGTTGGCTAACGTTTAGGATGTTAAACTATCCAACAAGCCATTCGTGCAAGCACTAGATCACAACTAGGCTCGAGATGCTGCTATTCGTTTGTTCATTTTCTTGACCTCGAGTGAGTATTTGCTACAAACCCGTTAGATGCTCTGAAAGTGTACATCTCATAATCCAGACAGGATGCTCACCTCCGGTGCACTCACATTTACTACCGGCTAACGTCATGTATCACTACACAGACAATTTCCGTAGCGATTCTACTATCCAGTCTGAAAAGCAATGTTGCTGTAGCGAATATCCGCGTTTTAAAACCATTAATCAGAAACCAGTTAACAGACCATATTAAACTTCACTTCACTGTCTCAATTTTTACCTTTCAATGAAGGCGGCCATCTTGGGTATAATCCAACCCCCAATGCTACTCCAGCCTGTGCTCCAGCCCCTGATACAGGCTGTAGAATCTAGTCCTCTGTATGCTGTAAATGTGGCAAATGCACTAATTAGTCTCTGGAGATGTCTTCCTCCAAGAGTCGATGATGTGACGAGTGGCAAGGGAATTCCTGCAATAGACAAATTTCTTTGTTTCTATAACCTAATGGCTGGAGAGTGTAAAATAGTAGTGGTGAACTATGTCTCCAAAATAGTAAGAAGTCAACAGTCAGCAAGCAAAATGCACTCTTCTAACAGGATGCAAAGCTGACTGGTGTTTTCACAATGGCCAATTAAGTCCATAGACGTACAATAACAGGCATCATATCATATGACTTTGGAATTCCTGTTGTAATTAATGTGTTTAATTTTATGCAATCGTTTTAAAATGACTTGGTCATGTAATGTTGCAAAAGAACCATGGTGAAAAAGTTTCTTGAAAAAGACATTTTATTGAAAAGACCCAGCAGAACATACACATTTCTTTAATGACATTGTCACTGAGGGATGTCTGGAGTGTAGTTGAAACACTTACAAAAGTCTGGCAACTCTTTATTTTTCACAGAATTGTGCAGAAATATGTATCAAATGTTTCAGAGTAAAACAAAGGCATACTTACTACCTAACAGTATAGTTGTTAGAGAAATACAAAGTTAATTGCTTGTATTAAAGAGCATCATTATACCTACTACATAAAAAGTGTGTAAAAGACAAAACGTCCAACGGCATGAGTGGTACAGTCAGCAATGTAAGCAGGTGTTTACAAAGAAAAAAAAACACACACAAAAAAGACAATGGCACTCCAGCATATCACCTCCTTGTAACAACAACAAAAACATTGAAATATTATTAAAGCTCCTAGCAGTGATGGGCAACCTGGGTTCATTAGTGTAATCCAATTCCATATGTTCCAAATATCCTGGCTTTACCAATCCAATTCAACCAAGCGATCATTCAATTTGGCAGTCTGGTTGAATTGGACACCTAAAACAAATAAAGGTCATCAGGAATATGTGACACTGACTTGTAACTAATAAATCCAGGCTGACCATAATTGACTTCCAGAATGCTTTTCCTATGAGCCCTATTCGTGATCAAACCTGGAACCTCCAGCACAGGTGGCCGAGCTGGTCAATGTTCTTATGCAGGACGCTGTGAATGGGGGCCATGTAACGTGCCACGTCTCCGTCCCGGGAGAAATCCCGATAGAAGAGTCCTTTCTCCGCGCTGAAGGTGAACTTCTGGGGCATGGGGCTGTTGCCGCGCATGTACTCCCATACACCCTCCAGCAGCAGCCTGACCTCAAAGGGGGTGAGGTGGGGGAAGAGCTCGTGAATGTTGCTGAGGACGGGGGGCAGGAGCTGGCCCTCCCCCATGCAGGAGACCAGCAGGCAGGAGGCCTGGAGGTGCCAGGGGGAGTCCACCACCAGGGGCTCCCGAGAGGACTCCCAGTGGGACAGGAGGGTGGCGAGGAGTCCCCTGAGCACCACGGAGCAGTAGCAGAGGGCAGGCCGCCCTGCCGCCACCACGCGCAGCAGGTGAAACAGGATGGGGTTGGCCTCGAAGACGCGGCGTATGTGGATGTCCCGCTCCACCGTGGTCTTGGCGTGCTCTTCGGGCGGCCACGCCAGCTCCCCGTTGGTCACCTCCGGGCAGATGTTCTCCACCAGAGCCACGGCGATGGCCTTGGCCGCTTCGGCGTTTATCGGGGCGGGTTCGTCCAGGTCGACGGTTTGCTGCTTGAAGCGGCCGCCGTTGGAGGGTCCCGTCGCCGACCCGTTGCCGGCGTTGCCCCCCGAGCCGCCTCCGGCCGCGCTGCAGCACTGCACCGTGACGGCCAGCAACGTCTGCAGGTTTTGGGTGACCTTGTCCGGGTCCAGTTGCGTGGACATGTTGGGGGGCTTCAGGCCTTTCCCGATCACGCCGGTGTGGAACACCGACCACACGCTGCCCGAGAAGTTCACGGTGGTGCCAAACTTGCAGTTGATGTCCAACAGTGACGGACCCATGTCCGGGACGGCCGAGGGCGAGATGGTCCCGTCTTCCCCCGTGGTTTGGCCCCCGAACAGATCGGCGTGGCCCCTGTGCAGCGCGCCCTCCACCAGCTGCTGGAGCACCGCCTTGAGGGTGAGCGGGGAGTAAGCGGCCAGCCTGGACAACAGCCGCATGGAATAGGTCACCGACTCGTTGCTGCCCCTCCCTCCGTCCCTCGCCCCGCCGCCGCCCACGCCCAGGCCCCTCTGCCGCAGGGCCAGGAAGAAGTGGGCCACGGCGGCCCTGGCGATCACCAGCATGTGGGCCGGGGAGGCGCTGCGCGGGAGCTGGCTGCACGATAGCAGTCGAGCCGCGGCTCTGGAGACGAGGTGATCGCCGTGCAGGAGCAACGGGCAGAAGTCGTGGAGGTGGTTGGAGACAGCCGCGCCGACTTGGACGGACATGGAGGCCTGCGCTGACGCAGCAGCAGCAGCAGATGGACCACCACCAAGACCTCCTCCACCACCACCTCCTCCACCACCACCACCAACACCACCTGCACCTCCCTTGCGGTCGTCCTCCTGGCTCTGCACTGCCGTGGCCAGGTTGTTGAGCAGCTGGCTGAGCTCGCGGCTGCTGAGGTTCTGCGTGTGGATCTGGGCCACGCAGCGGGCCACGGCGGCCGGGATCAGGCCCGGCAGCGTGCCGGAGAGCGGCGCGTGGAGCTGCGAGGCCAGCGCCAGCTCCTCGGGGTTGCGGGCCAGGGTGAGGAGGTGGCACAGGGCCTCGGTGGCCACGCTGGGGCCGCCGTAGACGGACAGCAGGCACAGCAGCTGGTGCAGCCAGAGGTGGCGTTTGCGCTCCAGCCGCAGCGTCTCGCCGCAGAGGTCGGCGATGTGGCCCTGGAGCTCGTCCAGGAAGGGGATGACCCGCGTGGTGGACGGCACCGACGATGACGAGGAGGAGGAGGAGGAGTAGGAGGAAGATGACGAGTGGGCGTAGGGTTCGTCTCCGTCGGGCCGGCTGTAGACCAGCTTGTGGAGGTGCATCAGCAGCATCTGCAGGAGGCGGTCGCAGCTCTCGCGCACCCCCTCGTGCGGCGACGGCGACGGGCCCGAGATGATGACGGAGGACGGCGTGGCCGTGTCGGCCAGGAAGCGCAACACCTTGGCGCCGCCGGCGGGGAACTGGCTGATCAGGTGCACGGCCAGGCCCAGGAGGTTCTCCAGCTCCTCCCGCGGCAGAGCCTGCAGCTGGGAGTGCAGCTGCAGCAGCACCGGCGGCCGGAGCGAGTCCACCAGCTCGGCGGACACGGCGCCCAGCAGGGTTGGCGAGAGGGCGATGAGCTGGAGGAGGAAGGGCACGGCCGCCCGGCGGAGGTGCGGCGAGGTCTCCCAGCTGCTCCCAGACGGCGCACTGCTGGGCGGGGGCTGGGACGACGGCGGGGACATGCTGTCGTGCAACATCCTCAGGATCTCTCGTTTGATGCTGTCCGAGTGGCGCGAGGCTAAGTGGCCGAGAATGCCCACCACTGAGCCTATTTTGGGAACTCGGTTGCTCTTGTCCATGCCTCCTCCTCCTCCTCCTCCTCCTATTCCGGACAGGGAGGCCGTTGGGCTGGCCCTGGCCCCCGGGCCACCCATCTCAGCCCCCAACCCCGGCGGGTGGTGGCCGTGCGAGCAGAAGTCCTTGAGGCCGCAGGCGAGCACGCGGCTGATGATGGTGTCGGGGAAGGCGGAGCCGATGTGCGCCACCACCCAGTCGAAGTGCGGCGAGTGCTGCACGGAGGTGTCCAGCAGGGCGTCCACGCAGGCGTCCGGGCACCAGGCCAACATGGCCGCCAGGCACTGCGAGTAGATCTCCATCAGGGAGCGGGTGGCGGCGCAGGACATCCACAGCTGCAGCAGCTCGTTAAGGCTGGAGGAGAAGATCAAATAAGATATAATAAGATGAGACTGTGTTTTGTGCAAGTTTATTTCCTTATTACATTACATTACATTGCACTTAGCTGACGCTTTCATTTTATTCAAAGCGACTTACAACTATTATTACTTGCTCAAGGGCACTTCAGCCATGGGTGGAGATGTAGTGAGAGGTCAGGGAGGATTCAAACCGGCAACCTCTAGATTGAAAGACCAACTCTCTAATCACTAGGCCACGTCTGCCCACAATACCTTATTATGTGTTAATGTGCATCACTGCATCTGGAACTTTTTGTTGGCTGCAATTTTGACCAGGACTCCCTGGCAGAAGAGATATTTAGTCTCAACAAGACAATTCTGGCTAACTAAAGGCTAAATTTAAAAAAATTAAAACAAGATGTGAAAATGCTACTCAACCATAAATGGCAAGCGCAGTTCGTCAGATTAGATAACATAACGGGACATATTGTCACATTAGTCTACTCCAGGTCTACTCTACACATACAGGACAGGACACAAACCAAATGCTATTGATGCTATGACGCCTATTGTCAGTTCAGTTTCACAGCTGGATCTATGGACCAGTCATGTTGTAAGAATCATTAGTTCATCAATATATCAGCACATAACACAGCACGCCAGAGTGCACACACAAGAAACAAGACCATGGCTAGCTACCTTGAGGAGTGGGGTGCTGCCCTCCGCCCGGCATGCTTGCTGCTCAGCTGGCCCAGCAGGTCCACAGCCCAGGTGGCCACCAGGGGGGCCCAGGCCTTGGGGTTCAGACGGATGAACTCCAACAGCACTGAGTGGATCTCCTTGATCACATCCTCCAGGTTAGAATCCAGGCTGCTGCCGCCACCCTCACCTTGGAATGTAAAAAAATAATATAGTCATGACAATATATTGTATCGGGCCTCTTCATGATACATGGATCATATTGTGACCCCTGTGTCATGGTACGTATTAGCTACAGGTTTTTTTCCTAGCTTGGACAGTAGGCAGAAGTCCACACACTTACTCTTACTTAATAGTGAAACATGCCAGTAGACAAAAACTTTTTGTTGCTATACATTAAGGCAGCAGTACACTATAACTGCACTGCATTCTGGCATTCAACTACTATCCAACATGAGAAAAAAAATCGCAATACATATTGCATCACATGGCATGTATGTGTATGGTATTGTGACCGCTTTATCGTGGTACATATTGTATTGTGAGGTTGTTGCCAATTCCCAGCCTTACCGTCGCGCTCCATCTCGAGGTCTTGCAGAAAGGCCGCGACGTACTCGTCGTACACGCCCCGTAGGTGCTCCAACACGGCGCCACGGCACGCGGGCACCGTGCACAGCAGTCGGACGGCACAGCGGGCATGGTCGCGCACGCTGAGCTTGCGTCCCTGCGTCTGGTCGACCCCGCTGATGAAGGCCTTTATCTCCAAAGCCAGTTCATGGGGACTGTATTAAAAACAAGGACACAAGTTATATGATTAAGTTCTCAGCCTACTGGTGCCTCCCACAAATGGGCTTGCATGCCCATGGGGACCCAGGTTCGAGTCTGGCCTGGGTCATCATTTCCCACCTCAACCCCGCCTCTCTCTCCTGCGGATAACCTGACTCCTCTCACACTGGCCTGTCATAATAGGCCCAAAAAGCCAGATTTTTTCCCCAAGTTCATAGCATATTGAACTGGCTACATAGGAGAGAACAATGACATTAGATATGTGCAATGAATGATGTTATGCCAATTAGAATGAGCAAAGCAATGCGTGAAGACATCAAAACAGAGTTAACTAAACTGGATGTTTGTGCTTTAATGGGGAAAGTTGAGATGCTTGAAACTTGTTTTCCAAGACGTACACACAAATACATCTACATGCACACTTAGTCATAGAACTGTAGGCCTACGGCTATGGTGTGTCTATTTGGGATAGAACGTCTGGGAGTGATGGAACCACCTGGGGCTACACGTCTGGGAGTGATCTCAGTTTGGAGTGACCGTCACCTACCGTTTGGGCATGCAGGATGGCTTGTGCAGACAGTGCAGTGCCTGCAGCTATTCAATCCGATTTTGACAAACGACGGCATGAATCCTGTGCATTTAGGTTCCCCCAATTCAATTACTTAATCTCAAGATATTCAGTGCAATATTTACATTCCCTTTTGCTGATACCTACCTGTATGTACTTTGAGGTGTGTGACTGTGCGTGGTCTGCATCGCTGTCATGGTCGAGCCATCAAACGTATCAGCAGGTTTCGTACGTTGTTTCAACCAACATGTACCGCATTTACAATACAGTTAGTACAGTATTTCACAAGACCAATTTTAGCTGTGATCTTAATAACAATTTAGACGGATTAACACAATTCTAGTGTTTTATATTGGTGTTTTATCATCAACCAATCGCCGGAAGTGTTGCGAGCCTCCTTCTTCTGTGTGATTTTTCATCGTTAGAGATGCATGGGTTGCGAATCAGATCGCCCTCTGCTGTTGGGGAGGTAGCTCTGCTCAATGTTTTGCCCTGCCGTGATTGCGTCATAAATAAAGCCCCCAGCACCCTCCTCCTCTCCCTGCTGTCCTATGCTTCTTGCCATTTGCCTCTTGCTCTCTTGCTACCAGCTGACGGACAGCGAAGTTGTGCTGAAAACCTCCACAAAACAAAACCTTCATCAGCACGGTATGACGCATTTTTAAAATTCGTAACATGAGAGCAATTTGAGATTTTTAGGGGGGTGAGTGATGTGAAGATATGTGGTGCCGTTTCGTTGGGATGGGCTAATAGGTTGATTTCTGTAGCCTGTCCCAGCCAGCGGAAAAGTAGATTATCTGTCAAGTAGCTGAAAAAGATGCCTGCTGTAATTGTTGACAATGACAGGTTATGGATGATATGGATAAAATGTAATGTAACACCAGACATCACAGGTTGCAAATGTGAAATTAGTGACCACAGCTCCGCTACAAAATGGTGAAGCAACGCTGCGATCAATGTTTTGTTTTGTTTTCTTTTCTTTTGTATTGTCTTCTTTTTGTTTTTGTTGAAGTTTTTGTTACAACCTCATCCCGTCGTACCCTTTAACACAGGCGCATGGCTTACAACTATCCGGGAAATTTGTGGTTACATTGTGACATATGATTACCATGATGTATCCCACAGTGTGCTCAACCAACCAACAAGGAACAGAAAACCGAAAGTGATCTAATCGCACCTGGGGCCGTCTGCGCAAGGGGTCACCATGGCGCCAACTTTGGTATGATTATTAATCTGTTTTATGTAATAACTTTTCACCAAAAAAGTCGTCATGCTGGGGGGTGCTTTGGCCCACTGCTCCAAGTGACCCATATACGTGCTGTTGCCCAGGCAGGTCTCTCTCTCTCTCTCTCTCTCTCTCTCTCTCTCTCTCTCTCTCTCTCTCTCTTCCTCTCATTCTGTATTGTTTCCTATCCAACTAGCAAAACGCCCTAAAGCTTATATAATAGAGTAGGCTACTGATATAATACTTAATATCAAAAATGTTATCATGTTTCATACACCGGTGCACAAGTTTTTATTCAACTTCATTCTAACCTGCTTATTTAGTATGACGATGGCGAGAAACCGGAGGTTGGTGACCTGATTGAGATCTTCAGAGGAACATACCAGCACTGGGCTGTGTACATTGGGGAGGGTTATGTCATTCACCTAGCGCCGCCCAGTAAGTCATGCCATGCTTCTTTTGTTTCCATGTTTGTTTCTAAAATACATACTGTGTCGTTTTAAACAAGACTGATGTACAGTAGGGGACAGACAACTGTAATTTCAGTATTCCACTGCATGTTGTACTGTGACCAATGTAACTGCTTGAATTTTTGAATCCTTGAAAACATGACCAAGTCCATGACATATATTTCAATGGGAGATTGGGGGGGGGGGGTATAGAGGTATTTTGAAAGTGCAAGAAAAAGTCCCACTTTTGTCATTGTGGCATAGCACATGATGACTGCAGACACAGCAAAACAATATTTCATGTGTCATCAGATCATGGGGCCAGTCGCAACATGCTACCCAATGTAGCAGTATGGGGAAGCAGTAGGCCTACCCTGCTTGGGGGTCCTCACAGACAGTGCATAGTTTTAAAGTCTTTGCACTGGATTGTGAAAGCAATCGGGTGTCCGTGTGAGAAAGCCAGGGCAAGAGTGATGTTTTCCTGCCTCATGGTACCCGTCAGCAGTCTAGCAGTTGCACTTGAGTTAATTCAAGTTCACATTACTTCCAAACTTGTGTCAACCTTGAACAACTATCTTGTAGCCAGGGCAGCTGACCGCTTTTGACGGGCCCAGGACAAAGTCATCTGAAAGGCTATCAAGTGAAGAGAAACTCCGAAGTGCTCAGGAATTGTTGAAAAAATCTTGAAGGTGCTCTTTGGTGGGTGGGAAAAACAATATTTTATCAAAAAGGGAGTCCAAGGCACTCTTCTTGTGCAACAATATTGCTGTAAAAAGCCTTTATTTAAACATGGCTATTAAAGGGACAGTTTGGTCAATTTCAACATGCAGTTGTATTGCTCACCCTACCCTTGACTTGTCAGTACCTGGTGATGCCACATTTTTCGGCTCAGCCCTTTCCGAGATATGAGCAATTCTAATGGGGGCAGCGTTTGTTTACATTTTTTAAAAATGAAACATAGGCCAACTCCAAATATTTTCCCAAAAGGTACTGCTGTTTGCTAGTTGTCTGCTGATGTTTTATAACCTTTTGGATGTTTTTGGGAATAAATAAAAATGTTTTTTTTAAATTGTAAACAAAGAGCTGCCCCCATTACAATGACCAGGATCTCGGAAACGGCTGAAGAAGAAGAAAAAAAAATCTCAGCCACTGACAAGTCCAGGCTAGTGTGAGCATTACAACTGCATGTTGAAATTGACCAAACTGTCCCTTTAAGTTTAAAAACATGAGGGCAGAGACCCACGCGTAGCGGCCAAAGCCTTCTTCAGGGTAAGCTTACTGCTCAAACAGGATGTCCTAATAGCTCTTCCATCCAATACATACAGTACAGGCCAAAAGATTGGACACACCTTATCATTCAATGCATTCTCTTTACTTTCATAGCTATTTATAAACAGTACATTGTAGATTCTCGAGGACGGCATCAAAACTGTGCATGAACACGTGTAGAATTATTTCATTAACAAAAAAAAAAAAACAATTCTAGCAGTTTTCCAACAGTAATGTGACAGTTTTGTGTGTCTCCACGAGGATCTACAATATAACTGTAAATAGCCACGAAAATAAAGAGAATGCATTGAATGAAAAGGTGTTCCAAACTTTAGATCTGTACCATTCAGTGTAATGAGGACCCGATTCTGAGCACCTATTCTCCTTGGCCCCGGGACAACTGACCCATTTGCCTTTCACCCCGTCCGTTGACTTCCCTGCTTTTAGGTGAGCGGGCACAAGCCGGGGCCTACAGCATGATGTCGGTGCTGTGTGACAAGGCCATCGTGAAGAAGGAGGAGCTTTGGGACGTGGTGGGGACCGACAAGTGGCAAGTCAACAACCTCCTGGACAAGAACTACCAGCCCCGGCCCGCGTGCACTATCGTACAGGAGGCCGAGAGCATGCTGAACCAGGAACTGCCCTACTGCGTCTTCCGGGGCAACTGTGAACACTTTGCCACCGAGCTGCGCTACGGCAAGGCTGAGTCACGCCAGGTGAGACAATAGGAGGAATAGGAAGTTAAGATGCTCAATACGGTTCCCATTCACAGCCAATGTCCACGTGCTGATGATGTGTGCAGTCCTATGCAATAAATGGAAGTCATAAAGTCAGTAATAAACAGATAAATCACTAGCACACCTATTTAACTTTGATTCACAGACATGCCACTGTTATGATCAGAAAGGCTATGCTGTGCATTTTCATATGAAATCACTATCTATATTAAATGATGAACCTGTGGTCATCTCATGATTCCACATTGTAATTGTACCATTGTGAGGAATATGCTGCAAAAAGCGATAGCATGGAGGCAAATTGCAAAAAGAAATAACGTTAATAGTTTGAATAATGCCACAGAGACATTATGATCATACACTGTCAAGGTGATTAAAAGTAAATGATCAAATGTAAATGATAAAAGTAAGTGTAAATGTAAAAGTAAAGTGTAGAAGTAAATGATCAACAACAGCAGGAGTAGAAAATGTGGTATTGGTAAGCTACTGTATTTTTATGTTAAGCTTGTTAGTGACATTACACATTTATACAGCAGTTGCAAGCATGCAGTTCACAAGGCATAATGTTTAATCACGCTGGCCTCCAATGTCTGCGCTGACTGCCCTATCTACAGTATGCATTATCAGCACTGACGTCAGCAATCTGTGTGTGTGTGTGTGTGTGTGTGTGTGTGTGTGTGTGTGTGTGTGTGTGTGTGTGTGTGTGTGTGTGTGTGTGTGTGTGTGTGTGTGTGTGTGTGTGTGTGTGTGTGTGTGTGTGTTTGCATGCAGGTGCGCAAGGCGGCGGAGGTGGCGGTGGGGGTTGGGATGGTCACCATGCTCGGCCTGGGAGCCATCGCTGTGGCATCCGCCTTGTTTGGAAGCAGCAAGAAGGAGAGGGAGAGCAAGCAATGAACATGGCACCTCGTAGATGTTCATTATGTCCAACTGTTGACTCAAGACTTTTTCTTTAGTTTCAGACATGTAAAAGTTTTATCCTTTACCTGACATGTTTCGACAACATCAACTGATTTTAAAGCACATCGCATACCAACATCCATGTCACCCTCTGATGAAGATGGAAGCTACATCGTCAAAGCATGTCAGGTAAAGGATAAAACTTTTACATGTCTGAAACAAAAGAAAAGCCCAACTCATGATACCTTGTACATTTCTTTCAGGACCACCCTAGCACATACAGAACCAACCAACGTGCCTTCGTTTTTGGAAAATAAATATCTCACATCTCTTTGGCATAACCTTTGAAATGAGTCTATCTCTGTGACGAGCGTATGGACTTTGGTGCTGGTCAGGATTTGACCGTTTTGGGTTTTTTTGGTAGTTCTTGTATTATTTTTTTTATCTGTATGATCGTGCCATATGTTGGTTTATACTTTCACAAGATTAATTACAAACCAGCTACTGCTGCTGTTAGATTAATAAGAAATAATAAGCTCAAGCACAAGATTTATAAGCACATCCAGTCCACCATATCAAGTTAGTTCAGGTTTAAATGATGCACAGTCAATATCCCTCTGACCCAACTAGCAAGAACCTGCCATTTGTTTTGGGCTAACTGGATTGCATTTAGATTGGGATTCACAGTGCATTTCTTCGCCTTTGTACTTGAACAGGTGCTTTGGATATACGTAACCAAGGTTATCATTCTAAAAAGTCTAAACAAAATCCTGCACACCATCCTTTCTGCATTGGATAGGGCGTGAAGAGTGCCCTTTAAAGAAGAAGTGTAGCTGCTCAGCTGACTCTTGCCAAGTACTGTACAGGTTTAATGACCTAATCACAATAAACCAGCCCTGGAAATGGCCACACTACCATGGCATTTTGAAGCCACTCATTGCCATGTAACTGCTGTACCGGCCCGGGTAAATAGAAAGGGAAGGCAGGCCATCTGCAATAACATTTTATGTTATTTAACATTGAAGAAATCAATTCAATGAAATTCATGACAAATTTTATGTAGAATTTTAATGAAGAGGATTGTTTATTAAGAAGATGATCACGTATATATTATCTTTTAATATAGGATCTATATATTGTCTGTAATACACTTTGATGTTTGTCTAAAATGTTTGCCTTAAATGAAATAAAAATAAAACAAGGCCCCTTGTGGGTAGTTTTCTTTACTGAATTTACATGTTCTGGAAACAAAATCCTCCTTCTCTCTAGCCCCCAACTAAACAAAGGCCTATTTGTTAATCTTGGCCCCGTGACATTGGGCTTGTTGCTGTAAGCCTGAACTTTGATGCCACTGAGCAATTCCTAGCCGCGTTAAATCTGCCCCAAAACATGAAATGTGTTCCATTTTAGCTTCTTTTTGCTCTGCCTTCTCCAT
Organism: Engraulis encrasicolus; assembly: GCF_034702125.1. Lineage (NCBI taxonomy): Eukaryota > Metazoa > Chordata > Actinopteri > Clupeiformes > Engraulidae > Engraulis > Engraulis encrasicolus. Next base: position 35,660,851 of record NC_085879.1, on the reverse strand, counting down.
CAAAATAATTACTGATGCTGGTGGATTCTAGTTGTTGCCATATGCTTTCAGCTAGTGGAAATGTGTAGATCCTGTACTGTATGTCTAAGGTCCAAAGAGCAAGATTTCACTGAATTGCTGGAAGCATACAAGGGCAGAGAAGTAAAACTATGAGACCTGTAGTTGTTGCGAGTGTATCACACTATCGAAGGTGAAAATGAGACCCTCAGAATAATCCACATTCCTGACAACCCAGCGGAAGATGGTGCACAAATGAGGATGTTGGACACAAATGTAAAATTTGACCCCAATAGGAATACTTGAAACTGATGTAGTAGTAGTGGTGATAATAGTTGTAAATATTTTTGAAAAATGTCATTTTTTTCATGATTCCAGTGTTTTATGCAGAACGTGTTAGTCAAGGTGGTTAGGGGGTTCATCCAGAGTCAGAGACATCAGACATGTGATTGTCATGGGAAAGGCTATGTTACGCCATAGCGGGAAAAAAACAGGAAATCATAAGTGAAAGTGAAATTAGAACTCTAATTGTCATTGTGACACAGCTCTCCACAGTGGATGGAGCGGCATGTTACTATGATCAGGGCACCTCAGTCGAGGATGAGGATGATCACTGGTTAATTACTCCTCCTACAAACCTGGCGCGTCGAGAGTCAAACCGGCAACCTTTGTGCCTCAAGTCTGACAGCCTAACTCAAATACTATACAGTCAATGTATTACACTGGAGCTTTGAGAAGAAGTCTAATCTGAGTCTTGATCATTACATCATTATGTTCAGATCTGAGGTCATGTGACTAGGCAACCACCCTGATGAAATACAGCTGGGAATACAGTCATGGACAGTTTCTCAACCAGACAGTTCACCTAGAAAACACTTTCTCAACAAAGAGCAGCAAATCATTAGCCTGGAAATTCCCATGCTGCCGCGTGCACTCGTTCTGATATCTCACTTGTGTTTGGACTCTCTGCCCTCATTGGAGACTTTTAAGAGGAAAATTATGTGTGCACAGAGCAATGTCCTTGTTTCTGACCATGTACCACATATGTTACCTTTACCTCATACTATGATTTCCGTATGTAATCTTATTTTTCTTAATGTTTTTTTGTAAGTTTATTTTCCTTATTACAGTCTATGTGTCTGTCTGCGTCTGTAACTATGTAAGCTGCCATTTAGACCAAGACTCCCTGGCAGAAGAGACTCTTAGTCTCAATGGGACAAGGATAAATAAAGGATAAATGAAAAAAAAACTTGTGATATAATTTAGTGACAGCCAGCCAGGCTAGAAAATGATTGCACTGTATGGTAGTTCATAGACAAGTGCACGTTAAAGCCATACATTGCAAGCTTGAGACTGTCATCATAGTTCATGCTCTTTGCAGAACAATACAGAAGCTAAATTGACCATTTCAGTCAATCAAATATATCAAAAGGAAGTATAAGGCAGTGTTTTTCAACATTGGGGTCGGGATCGGGAGCCCATGTGGGGTCACTTGGAATTCAAATAGGGTCGCATGAAATGCAGGGCTGATAGTATTCAGGCTCCATGCCTGATTTCAGGCTTGACAGAGTTTGCAAAAATAAAAACATTGATAGTAATTAGCCATTGGGTTATTCCTATATCAGAAAGAGTTACAGGCTCAAGATTTTCTTCTACTATCAGGCTTGAATAATGGTCATACACAGGCTATTAAATGTTTGTATAATGTGTCAAAATAGGCCTACGTTACGTCACTATGCAGTATCTTGTCGATGTCGTTAGAGCAGGGGGAAAAGTTCAGGCTCAGGATTTGTTTTCACCATCACCCCTGGAAATGTCTTGGGTGTGAAAAAAGGAATACTGACACATATTACTAATTATAACACAATTACTAGTTAATATTCGGACTGAAACAGCACATACAATCTTTGACTTAATTAAGTAAATATCTATGCCTAGCCTAGGTTTAATAGCATGTAAGTTAGCTTGTCATGTTGGTCCCAGAAAAAAAAATTGGATGTCAAAATGGGTATGTCAAAATGAGGTCCGGGACCAAAAAAAGGTTGGCAAACACTGGTGTAAGATTTTTGACCCATTGCCACTGTACAACAGGCACACAGGGCACATTGTATCCATACTATCCATGTATATTTCTCCTTACCTTTCATAATCAGTTGTCTGCTGCATCGGATGCTATATTGCAGATAAGAACTTTGACTTCGTTCAGGTGCATGGTAGATAATATACAAAGATAATGGGAAGATAAGCTTAGAACAGGGATGGGCAACTGGAGGCCTGGGGGCCACATGCGGCCCGGCTCCTCATTCAGTGTGGCCCTTAGATGAAACATAGTAAAATATATAAATAAATAATAATGACCAGATTTTTCAAAACACTAGTGAAATAATCCATTGTAATTATTCTGTTGACAAATAGAGAACACTCCCATTCCGAATCAAACCAGAATATCGGCAGTAAATCAGCAATCAACTGCATCATGAGCTGTGTAAGTTGCAGTCTGATCCCTGGTCATGTGGCCCTCTAATGGTGCCGATGAAAAAATGTGGCCCTCCGAAAGTTGCCCATCTCTGTCTTAGAAGGTAAAAAAGATGTTTTCAGTTTCAGTTCAGTTTAATTGTTAAACAATAATAGTAGCAGACATATATGCTATATACACACAGTACACAAGAAAGATTTAAAAGATATAAAAACTGTGATGTAGGTGGTGAAGCTCAAGTAGGCTCAGGTAAAGCCAGGAGGATTTGTGGAGTGAGATTGTTCTCGTGGGGTGAGGTTAGGTAGTCCCGATAGACCTCATCAGCCTTCTGCCAGGGGAGTGGCTCAGAAAGATTATGTCTAAACCAGACAAACCAGCCTGCTACTAAAGCACATGGTCTATAGGTCAACAATGACGTGCTGTATATATTTTTATTTATTGCCTCAATCGTGGCCACAGTATCAGTTGGTAGAGGGGAGATGGGTGGACTCTATGATGGACAAGTGTTAGTGCACAATCATTGTGTTGACAAGACTTAATGTCTTCTACTGCCATAGGACGTAGGAGATACATCTTGGAAAGAAAATGACTCTTCTTTGTCAATCAGGGAACTCTCAGGGTGATGTGAGTCAGTGGAGTTGATGGTCCTGAACACAGACTTCTACTATAACAGAAGTTATAGTAGAAGTCTATACTCTATACTGTAGAAGTCTATACTCTATACTATAATAGAAGTCAGTGGTCCTGAAGTTCAATAATTGAAGTTCAAAATCTGAAGTTACACATATGCATTACTTTGCTCTAATTTGCCATTAATTGTGCGTCCAACCATCGCCCCATCTCCCATCAAACAAATGGGAGGTCCTAAACTACAAATGAAGTTCAAGTACCTAACCTTTCTGCAAGCAAATATTCTTCGTGCATTGCAATATGCGACCTTGCCTCCTCCACTTGCCTCCTCCACCTGCTTCTCTCCTCGCACCAGGAAGTAATATGTCATGATGACATCACTGACAACAGCATTATATTTCAATATCTTGCAAAAGCTCAATTGTTGTCTTTTTCTCATTTGCAATTGGGATGGTGAATGAAAAACAGTCCCTCTAAAGTTGTGGCTAGGCTGACAGCTGGGGAACTTTATCGTTTTCTCCACGGGGCCAGGAGGTGGGACGAGGAGATCAGCGCAAGTGGAGGAGGCAAGGTCGCATATTGCAACCATTGACAGTAACGCATGGTTCTATCAGAGGGGTTCTACGTCAATCATTTGTCGCCCTCTACCTGTTCTACTCGGTACTATTTCCGCTTCCATTGCTTTTGACAGGTGAGGAACTAGTTCGACGACCACTTTCTCTAAGGTTTTATTTTTAAGCATTGACAAGACAAGGCGCAAAACAACATTATGGAGGACAGAAGTGTTGATTAAATTATTTGTGAAGTGTTTGGTTCACAGTCTACAGCAGGTTCAAGAGGATTGACCAAGTGACCCACTCTACCAAGGTAAACGCACGCAACTGAACTGAACTAATACAGTATGGAAGTGTGAAGGAATTGGAGCCGTATGACACAGTTGCTTGAAATGACGCGAACAACAGCCGTTTGGAAGAGTGTTCAATTCTCTAATGTATTTTATAGCAACACAGCGATTCAACGAGATTCATTTATGTATGCATTTGAACGTGTTTCAAGAATGATTAGCATAATTTTGTTAGCTAGCTAACTCGTTTGTTTACATGGACAAGGAGGGGGGAGTGAGGCAGGCAGGCCTAGCCTGGCTCTCGCGAGACCCCTAGTGCTTCGTGCATCTTCGTTACACTTCGTGAGCTCGCACAGGATGATAATCCATCTGCGCGAGAGTCAGGTTAAGGCAGGCCTGCTGTCAAACTACAACTAGGTCGAGTTGTCAGCAGATTGTTAGCTTTGCTACTTCGCACCCGCATTAAATAAAAATGTAAAAAGTATAGTAACCTAAAATGCACAAGACATAAACGTTTAAAAGGATGCGCTGTAAGTCACTTACAAAGGGACATCTAAAATTGTTTTGTGCATGGGCTCAGTGCCAGATTTTTCAACATGACACCGTGTAGCCTGGGAATTCCCATGTTGTTTCTTGTGCGCTCCTAAGCAAATGCTTATACAAATATTTCTTGTCAAACTGTGTGACTTCAAATTGCTACCATTTTGGGAAATTGGCATGTTGACATACAGTGACAATACTTACCCCAAAATTAATTTCAACCAGCCAAGTAAAGGCTGAAACATGCCCGTTGGCACGGTCTTCTTGTAGCCTATAAGTACATGATCATGTTAGTTATGATCCACGTTATTTTACAATTATGTTGTGGTTAACATGAAATACGGGTTTTGCTGATCTATTCACTAAAGTAAAATTTTAGTTTTTGAGTATCAATATGCTTCCTGTTTGTGTTGTATAGTGTTACAGGAGCAGGAGGACAACCAGGCTGAAAGCCTGCTGGGGTTGACCTGTGACAGCATGGCTCCCACGCTGGTAAAGAACAAGTCCTTATGCTTTTATGCTTTTTTGTATGCTTTTATGTTTTTTTCTCTCTCTGTTTTCTAATGTGGCCAGTAGAGAAAGAAAAAAACATCACCATTTTTTAGGTCAGTGAACTACTGTTATGAATATGGGTGGTTGACATGACGTGGCCTTTTTTTGTTCCCCTATGTCAAAGTTGTGTAATTTTTATAAAAAGGTGCTAAAAACTGTGTTTATGTTGTTCAGAATGTGCAGTTGTATAAGTTCATATAAATCACTTGCAACATTAATCTTCAATTTATTCACAATTTAGAGCCAAAGTAGAAAAAGCTCATATGGTGTGACGGTTCCAATCCATGTCCCAAAGTTTGATTTTGAATAAAAACTGGAAAATGTACTCCTTTTCTATATATTCAGTCATGTAATTATAGCCAAGACATACATTGATGAGCCTATTTAGTGAAGATTTCAGGCATTATAAATTTGAAGCCACCATTAACTGAAACATTTTGGTCCCAAAATTGATATCATATGGTGTGACACCTTATTTAATATTTTTAACTGGCAATTGTATGGATACCGTTGCCAAGTGAGGGGTCCTCATTCTTTCAGGAAGAACAATATCACCTCAGAAGGACATTGGCAGCTACAAGATGAGTTTTAGCTCTTCATAATGTCCCAAAAAAATCAAGTTTTTATCTGACACCGCTGCTCCAGTTCCATGTTGCATGTCTTTTGGTGTGACACATTTTACACAAAAATAAAGACAATAGATTATTTTTTAGTCAATATAACCTTGAAAGCTATCTTGTCATATTGCATCTAGCATGGTTTTACATGGCTAACATGAATACAGATTGCTTAATCCCATGAAATAAGGCAATGAAACCTCATATGGTGTGACAAAATATCATAAGGTGTGACTGTTTTCTTGTCACACCATATTACAATTTTGTCACACCATATGAGATGAGCTTCATTTTAATACTTAAATGCCACATATATTTCATTTTTCATGGCTAATATTCACATTTGTGTAATATATTGATGCTTTAAAACATGTTAGTGGTGTATATGTATTATTCAGACACCAATATATCCACAATATCCATACATGAATATGAATTCATGATAACATGCTTCTTTTTATAATTGAAATGCTTCACCTTTCTTGTATTTGTTCATTTATTTACTTTTCAACTTCATTAAGATTGTAGCATGTGGATAGAGGTGGAAAGTAAAGAAAGAACAAGGAAATACAGGAAGAAATGTATCCTGTAAAGAGAGACCCCTAACCCTAGCCCTAACCCTAGGAGGAAAAGAAGAGAGAAGTAGATGCAAATATTTAAATTATTTATAGTAATATGCCTTAATATTTGTATAGTGTACATTGATAATTAGCACAAGAATATTTTGAGGGGCCACAAAGACATGTGCATATGTTACACCCAGAATGAAATAGCCTGCTGTCTCAAACAATCTGAGCAGTGCAAGAGTTTTTTCTTGCTCTTGAAATGTGACTGGCTCATTTTTAGCGTAGTCTAAACCTGCAACAAATATGCTCTTGTTCCATACCTAAAACACACACACACACACACACACACACACAAGAATATGGTAGGTTGTTCATGTCTAGTTGCCAAATATTTTACAGTTTTCAGTGGCTGTTTTAATGACCTTGCGGTCAGTCATGGTTTTTACCCATTTTTTATGGTCACTGTTTCACTGTTATTCTTATTTACTAATTCTTTACAAAGCATTACTTCTATTCTGTGGTTAACAAGGCATTACTCTTACTTCAATGATTTAGCAAGCTTAAAATCCATCTAGTTAATAATAATCAGCAGTTGCAGGGTGCCATGGAATGGATACGGCGGTGTAATAATTGACATGTTAAAAGCTACCCGTTGTTACACATTTTTTTAACAATATTAAATATTTTTTCTTTTTTGTAGCATTGAAAACAATGCCTTAATCCTTATCAACCTGTTTGGTTCTTTAATAAATGCAGTTAATGCATATTTTTGGACTTTGGAGTAATTCATCATATGGCGTGACGCCATGTCATTCGGTGTGACACTCATAATTAAGAAAATAAATAGGATATTTTGGTTATGAATCGTAAAATAATAGGTGTGATGGGTGGATACAAGTGGCATCTAATATTCCAGGTATTTTGGTATATTGCAACAAAGTACTTTCAGTTTAATTTAAAGTATATTGAAAGATTTTGAGAAATGTGTGTGACAGTGTGTGTTGATAAAGCAAAATAATATAAAATGTAACATATTTGAACCTTAAAATGCTATACATATATAAAGTAATAATAAATAATCAGGATAAATAAGCGTACATTATCACATAATGCCCCTTTTTAATTTAATACACAATAATGTTCATGTCACACCATATGATGTTTTTTGTCACTAATGCAATAAACTAGTGAAAAAATGTACATCTAAGTCAAAAAACTCAGGGGGTCTTCAATACATTCTTAAACTTAAGACTTGGTAGAATACAACATAAATAATTCCATGACTCAAATTCAAGGTTTTTTCAAAAACACCTTTTTTCAGCAAAATATATGACAACCACCCATTTGTTGATGACTAATGTGGTGTATTTATTGATAAGATTCTGCGGGGCAAACATTGTAAAGGGTTTCTTGGCATCTTGTGGAAAAAGGAAATGGTGCTGCACCAAAGCCACTATATCCCCCACGATGTGCCCCGCCTCAAGCTGTAGGTGCGAGGGCCCGTCAACGCCACTTACGACTTTAATGAAAAACATTTTCCTCTCATAGTTTAGTTTAGAATATTATTGATCATTTTTCTATATTGCATCAACCACAAGCTATCTACAGAAAAATCATGGTTGACCTTATTATTTGTTGTCTGGAGATTAAACTTCAAGGGTGCCAATTACTAACAGCTGGGCCTGTATTATCATCATTTGCTTTCATCCCTTTTTAACAATGGCTACAGTACGTTTACATGAGTAGTTTCACCAAAGTAATCTTTGTCTATTTCATAGTACGACGAAAAACCGGAGATTGGAGACCTGATTGAGGTCTTCAGAGGTACGTACCAGCACTGGGCTGTGTACATCGGAGAAGGACAAGTCATTCACATTGCACCGTCCAGTGAGTCACCAGAAGTCTGGTCTTACAGTATTCAAGTCATTTTGTATGTGTAAACTTCTACCAGCTTAAACAGTCTGTGTGTACTGTATGTGCATGTGTACTAGTGGAATGTTAGAGCAGTTTTTCAGCACAATCTCCATGTGGGTAAGTACCATAGTATAAGAGCTACAAGTCAGTTTAATGAGAAAGGGCACTGTCAACCTCCTTATTTTGACTTATTAATCTAATGATTTTAATAAATCTTGTACTTTAGTTGTTGTTGTTCATTTAGTGTAATATTGTTAAGTAAATTTCCCAGTCATCCCCAGTCTCTCTCTCCCTCTTCCCTGTCACCATTTCACAAGGTCCTATTAAAATGTCTAGACTCTAGAGCCGACTCTAGAGCCGTCATGAATATGCTTTGCCTGTGTGCGGCAGTGAAGTGAGAGGGAGAAAGCCATTCAATTCTGCGTTTTCTTCTGTTTACACAAAAGTTTTACGTAGTAGTATTGAGTTTTTTTGAAAGAATCGTTTTCAGAGGAAAAAACTCAAGTTGAGTGTAAACCAAAGGCACAAATAGAAGGAAAAGTTTACGTTTTTTTAATTTGCCTAGGTATGTGTAAACAGCATGTCTGTGTATGAAACGTGCTAAACGAAAAAACAAAACTTGCCTGGCATTGCGTTTTTTCTTTTCCCTCTGCGTAGCTGAAGAGGCGCGCGGAGGCTCCCTCAGCATGATGTCGGTGCTGGCCGACAAGGCCATCATCAAGAAGGAGGAGCTGTGGGACGTGGTGGGCACCAACCAGTACAGCATCAACAACCTGCTGGACGACAAGTACGAGCCGCGGCCGGCCCACGTCATCCAGAGGGAGGCCGACCGCCTGCTGGACCGCGAGGTGCCCTTCTCCGTCTTCCAGGGCAACTGCGAACACTTTGCCACCGAGCTGCGCTACGGCAAGGCCGAGTCACGCCAGGTCAGTCGATAGCACAGCACACAGTCAGTTACTGTGGCTATAATACAATGAATTACTATGCTACTCACATACTGATGCTAAAAATATACTGTGATGCATAATATACTATTAATTAATACATTATTAATATGAATAATATATTAATTAATACTATACATTGTAGGGTTTATATGATATTGTTATATAATTGTGTTTTATGTTTGTATACTCAACATGTAGACAACACACGTATACATTTCAGCATACTGTATGTATCATGACACAAATGTAAAAAAACTCACACTCGATCCTTCTTAAACACACACACACACACTACTGTCACAACTACACAACTATGTGACACGCAAGCACGCACGCACTCACACGCACCCATNCGCTCACACACACACACACACACACACACACACACACACACACACACACACACACACACACACACACACACACACACACACACACACACATTAAAGTAGATTAACCACTACTACTCTTGCTGCACCTACAACTCTGTGTTAGCACCAGCTTTGAAAGACGTAAACCTTTTGCGATGCTGCTTGGAGATTTCATGTTTTTGTTCTGGAAAAATATATAATAGACCAATTGATTTTGAGAAAGTCTGGAAAGAGTAAGTACCCTCTGTACTACTACTAATCATGTATGTGTTACTTTACAGGTGCGACGAGCTGTGGAGGTGGGTGTGGGGGTTGGCTTGGCGACGATGGTGGGACTGGGGGTTCTAGCAGCAGCTGCAGCCTTCTTCGGGGCTGGAAACAAAGAGAGGAAGAGCAAACGCTGAACAAGGAAAACTACGACGACAAAGGTTTTTTTTTTCCCCATTATCCCAGCTCCTGTCCTCAATCTGTGTTTGTGGCCTCACTCTTCACTGACGCCCCGACTCAATAGTTTTTCCACTGTCAACCCAGCCACAACAACTTTTAGGGGACTTCTCCCCATTTAACATCCCGATTGCTAATGAGAATGTCATCCATCACAAGGCTACAAGCACAAGGGAGGACGGGAGCTAGGATAATGGAAAGAACTCAAAAGACTACTACAGAGGCTGCCAGTCAATCTAAGTCCTCTTGCCCCGCTTTTGTGTAGAAAACCAACTCAGAGAGACTTTGTTTGTCTCCCCCCTTCCCGCCATTCAACATCCTAAATGCAAATGAGAGAAGGACCTTTGAATTATGTTTTACAAGAAGTTTACTAAAAACTTTGACCTCTGGCTTCGCGATGTGAAGCTCAACGTAATGGATGATCAAAGCTCACAGGAAAGGACAGGAGGGCGTAGTTTGACTTGCAGCCTACACCTGCTTTCAATAGGAAGGTTGCCACCACCAGGTGGGTATTCCAAGAACATGATTAAGTGATCCGTAGACCTGGCTAAGCTAACCTACAGGAAGTGGTAAACCTAGTAATAGATGCTAGATGGTCCACAGGTGTCATTTAGTTAAGAATACGAAGACTGTCGGCTCTTCTATTAGATTAGTGTTTCTCAACGGGGGCGATACAGCCCCCCAGGGGGCGTTGGGGAGCTCAAGGGGGGCGTTGAGAAGGATACAGCTAAGAGGCGGCGGTGCTTAATTGCCATTGGGTGGCATTAGTCCATTTATTTTTTTAATAATAAGGGGGGCATTGTGTCAGGCTTATGATGAGGTCAAGCGGGCGTTGGGAGGCTTGTGATGAGGCCAAGGGGGCGTTTGTTCAAAAAAGGTTGAGAACCACTGCATTAGATGGTTTAACACTACCCCAAGGTTAACTTAACTTAGTTTACTGCTGAGCCAGGTTCCTGGAATATCCCCCAATAGGACCCTGGCAGGAATATTTTGTTGGGTGTGTGTGTGTGTGTGTGTGTGTGTGTTGGATGGTGGAGATACAGTATGTGTATGTGTGTTTTCTTGATAAGAGTTGTTTGATGACAAAACGGCTACTGAAATAAAACTAGATGGCATTTTCTAGCAAAGAGTTTCGTATGCTATAGCCACATTTAGGTGAATCTTTCATAAAATGGAGAAATAATAGTTAACTGATGTGTTTCCTGTTTTACCAGTGTGTTCGTAACTGCTAATTAATTACGAAAGTATTACAACTGTCGAGGAGAGTGATATTTTTCCTAAATCCATCCCTCTAAGGTGATGTGTGTTATTTGCACATATGGTATCAGGGCTGAAATGACTGTGCCTTGTTCACTCCTGTGCACTTTAATAAATATATGAATAAATATGTCAGCTTAAATAGAAGTGTGTAGAATGTCTTTTTGCTCAGTATTGATCCGTTTGCAGCCAGGAAGACCTGGTGAATGTTGTCTCCTGTTGTTTCCTATGGCCTATAGGCCTACCGTTGCATTCGACTGCCAGAGTAGGCCTACATAAATCTACTGCCATTTTGATCATTCGAGGCCTACAAGATGTAATTGATTTATGTACAATATTATACAATGATCTGTGCAGTGCATTATTGCATTACTGCATTATTCTAGTAATCATGTCACAATGCCCCTTGTTTCTTAGCATCCTATGTTTTTTAGAAGCTGTTCACACATATGTGGATATTTTTGAAAACGCATTGGTTTTGGCCTCTTTTACACACAAACAGAATTTGAGAATTCTCTTTTCAAAAATCTGGATTTAAAAAGATCCCATTTGGGGGCTAAAATGCACTTTTTATGATGGAGTTTTTATTTTTATCCACTTGTCATGTGTACATGTAAGCGGATAAAAAAATATCCGCACAGGTGACATTGACTCTAGTGCATCCCTTTCATTTGACTATTCACTGAATGCACATTTGACTATAAGCAAAGTTGTTGGTATTTTTTCAGGGAAAGTGAAAGTAACAAGATTAAAGAAACATGCTGTTCTCAACTCTCAACACAAATAGGCTGATGCATGTATATCGGCCAACAACACAAGTCTTTCGATATTAAATGCATTTTAATTGAACCATTCTCCTCAAGTCTGTGCACGGTATCATCTAATGTAACCGATATCACTATCTCCCCAATAAAGACACATCATTCAATACTTTCCTTTAATTTGTAGCTGTATTTCTTGAGCTGTTTGCGTCATACACATGATAAACCCCTTTGTTTAAAAAATATTGCACAGAAAGAATCAAAGTGGCAAGATGACCTGTAATGACAGCTGACCCTTAACAGTCCAAACACAGCCCCAGTTGTCACGTAAGGTACAGTCACCAAAATAAAAACAAGGCACAAACCTAAAAAACGGGGAGGTTTTTTTCAGTCTCCTGATGTCCCTTCCATTGTCAATGCCACCATGAAACAGAGCCATGCCCATACTACAACAGTTTTACGACTGATTCTGTTTTGTTAATAGGGCTTTCTACACAAAGCATGTGAAAGAAGCCACTAACCCACAACACCGAAAACCTTTCAAGAAGTTCATGTTTCAGTGACAAGCATGGGCAGTTCAACAGGGGAACACTGCGAGTAGGTGGCTTAGTGTGTAGACTAACTCAGCTGCGTTAACTCAAAGGCAAATAAGTAAATGAGCACTTTGTTCCTCTTACCCTGGTTAGATATATTCTCAGGATTCTGCTATTAGCAGATTTACTACTTGCTTTGAATTAAAGGCAAAGAAGTAAACCCTTTTAATTCTGATGAAAATGAGGACTCTAGGCTTTTCTGTTAGATTATTTACCTCTTAACCTAACCTGGTCTACTCTTGGACCAGCTTCTTAGTATAGGCCACTGAACCATGGACTTGAACCACTCCCTTATCTTCGCCTGGAAAAACCCAGCTGTGAGGATGCCTCATGATGTCCCTCAATGATAATGTGCCGCTTGACGACCACTGGTGTCAAATAATACATGATAGCTACGCATGCATGAGAGGTGGGTACTACTGTTGCACACAGGCCTGCGGGTAAAGGACTCTGCATTGAGACACTCCTCTGCATTGACTTCATGGTGTCTGCAGACCGACCTGGCTGCAGGCCTATATCGGAATCATAGTTACCGCAATGTGTAAAGGTTTGGAATATGGAAGGTTGTCATGTTATAGAATGCACAAAAACCAGATGCTTAGCTTGGAAAACATTCAACGCTCCAACACCAAACACTTG
>NC_085879.1:35570203-35642703 GCF_034702125.1 Engraulis encrasicolus | reverse complement strand
ATATAAAATCATACAAAAAGAAGCAAGACAAACTACATTTTGAGAAAACAATATTGTGAAATAATAAGGAAAATGGACACAAAAACAAAAACCAAGAAACAAAGTCAATAGATGTAAGTCGTGATCTGAAAAAGCAAAACCGTTTCCAACTGTTGAAATAATAAGAAAAACAGAGAGGAAAACAATACAGAACAAACAAGGACAATAGATCTAAAAGTATTTAAAATATGTAGACGTGTCTGAGTTGCGTGCAAGTAACTAAATAACAAAGAAGAACAATAGATCTAAAAGCATTTAAAAGATGTTAAAGTGTGTGTGAGCGACTAAAAAACAATAAAACACGAATCGGACCACCGTAAAGCCTTACTTTTACCGGCCCCGTCTGCAGCAGGGCTTGCTGCGTTGGCTGCGGCGCCATTGGCGGTTGCTGTGGCGGCGGCTGCAGGGGTGTTCTCCTTGGCTGCCCCCTCGGCCCCAGCCGGTGTGTTGCGGATGAGCTTGGAGGTGAGAGAAGACACGCCTCCGACGGCCCACCCTGCCCAGGTGGCGGCCTGGCCAGCGGCCCCGGGACTCATCGCCATCACCTCCTTCTCTGTGTGGGCACAAGGGCAAGGGGACACAGTCAACAATCAACGGTAAATAGGAAGTGATATTCATTTATTTGGCAGATCACTTGCTGTAAGTAGTAAGTACATCAGTCACAATGAATACTTTGATTATGGCTGGGGCAGCATGAATGCTGTTACACTGTGCACTTCTAAAGATCTTCCTGTCAACTTCAGACTACTTGCTGCAAGTCCAAACGGCTTCACGGTGGAAAATTAAACCACTTATGGTCTAATTTCAACATGAACAATATTACACACACTACTGTCACATCTGTCAAAGACAGCATGGCATTCTTTCACTTGCAACGCCATCTAAAGCAGAGTTTGCCCCAGCACTTTATTGCTAAGGCGGCCACCTTGACAAGAAACACCGACCACCTTGACTAGGTCCCCTGAAAAGATACATTATGTAACATATTATTTCATGTTGAGAATGTCATTTCTAAATATGCTTAGCCAAAAAATATATACTTTTAGCGCCCCACCACCTTGACTTACAAAACTTCTGGGGGAAACACTGTAAATCAGAGAGTAGAGAGAGAGAGGTTCCATTGGCCCATTGTTTCCGGGTTCTACAATTGCAAGGGGGGGGATCCCCCTTTAGGCAGACCTAAGCAGACCTAAGGACTGTTCTATTCAATGCTAGGAGTATTATGACATGCCCCTTTAGGCAGACCGGAACCTGGTCATGTTAGGTGCCCATAGAAACCTATTACATTGGCATATCTCTATATACTTAAAGAATCTCTGGTAAAGCCATTATGAGTACCTAATTCTTCCAGCTGGGACGGGTCTTCCGATACGGTCTCCAGCTTGTCGAGGAAACTCTTAATGGCTTTGAATGCCTGGAATGGAAACAGTCGGAGCAAATGTGAAAAACTTTTCTCTGAAAAAAAACCTGGACTTGCATTCCATTTGAAAAAAACAAAACAAAACAATAGTATGAGGTCGGTGTCCCTGGCAATTTATCAGAAATAGGCCTCACTCAGGAAGCAGGAGGTGTGTAGTGAACCTGGTCTCTGACGTTCATGTGTGTGCGCAGAGTGTGGGGAGTATGTGGGGAGGGCTACATACTGCAGTACTTAGTAAAGCATAGCGTGCAGTGTGTGGGGAGGGCTACATACTGCAGTACTTAGTAAAGCATAGCGTGCAGTGTGTGGGGAGGGCTACATACTGCATACTTAGTAAAACATAACGTGCAGTGTGTGGGGAGGGCTACATACTGCATACTTAGTAAAGCATAACGTGCAGTGTGTGGGGAGGGCTACATACTGCATACTTAGTAAAGCATAACGTGCAGTGTGTGGGGAGGGCTACATACTGCATACTTAGTAAAGCATAACATGCAGTGTGTGGGGAGGGCTACATACATACTGCATACTTAGTAAAGCATAACATGCAGTGTGTGGGGAGGGCTACATACTGCAGTACTTAGTAAAGCATAGCGTGCAGTATGTGGGGAGGGCTACATACTGCATACTTAGTAAAGCATAACATGCAGTGTGTGGGGGAAGGCGAGGATGTAGGAGGAGATGTGCAGTGTGTACCTGGTCTCTGACGTTCTTGTCGGGGTCGATGGTGAGAGTGCAGAGCGTGGGCAGGATGCGGGAGGCGCTCTCCATCATGCTGAAGTAGTGGTGCGTGGCGGCGAAGCCCAGGACGCCCGCCGCTCGGGACGCTGGGAAGGGATCTTTGGTGGCCCGGCAGAACGCCGAGATCAGGACGCGCTGCCGCGTCTGGGAGAGGGAAAGAGAAACATTGATTGCAGTTCTTTTATAAAAACTGCTTGGTCACCGGCTGGATGAGCATAGATATCGCCGACATAAAAACATCATGATCCCCGCCACCCTGCCACCAGAATGGCTACAGGTTTCACAGAGTGAAGATTTTATTTCTCTTCAATATACATAAATCTGGTACCACTGTAAGGAATTGGTTGCACTTACGGGTTCATTAGGCTCTGACTGCTCTTCAGAATCTTGAAATCATAACAGCGGCCACAAACATAACAATAGAATTCTCATAACAAAACAATTATAGAACCACTGACTACTGGGTTCTTTACAACCGTATTTTTCAGGCTATAAGTCACACTTTTTTCATGGTTTGGCTGCTACCAAAATGGCTACAGGTTTCACAGATTGAAGATAGATGAGTACCGTATTTTTCTTTTTTTCATGTTTCGGCTGGCCATGCGATTTATATTCCAGTCGACGAACAGTAACCACACACCGCTTGTCAGATAGAATCACATACACTACTATGGATATAATAACACTTCAAAAATGTGTGACTTGTAGTCCGGTGCGATGTTCATGTTTAGAGAAGGAGGTAGACAAGGTAGATGTAAGGACATGGATGTGCATGAGTGTCTTACTCCTGCGTTGAGGTAGGGGGCGATCTTGCCAAGGCAGACGGTGGTGTTGCAGCGGATGGGGCCCTGGTCGTCTCGCGCCTGTAGCCTGGCAAAGTGCCGCATCAGCTCTTGGTTTAGATTCGTCTCGTTCAGCTTGGGGGCCAATAGCAGCATGGACTACAGGACAGAACAGAAAATAAATGGCTCAGTGACAATTTCTATTTTATTCTTGGGTCAAAGTTTTTTGGGCTCAGACGTCAGGTGGTACAACCATAATTTAATCAGTAATTGGTAAATAATGTACGGCAATAAATATGCTCCTTAGATAATCCACTGAAAACAAAAAATACACAAGTTTAATCCATACAATAGAAGCATCAGCTGTGGTTGCAGCACCCTGACTTGTGCTACTACTAAAATGTCATGGACCCTCTTGCAAACAAACTCTGTCAAGCCTGCTCTGAAACCAGGCACTGAGCCTGCAACTCTGCCCAGCAACTTGCTCTAAATGCACTTTGCAAATCAGGCATTTAGTTGGCTTGGCATCCTTTGTCAGTTGTAAGTCACTTTGGATAACACTGACGTGCCAAAATGAATGTAAGGTAATGTAAGGGCAGTTGAGAAGTTCTGGCAAGTGTGTGCTCTTGTGACAGGTTGACAGAGTGAAGTGGCAACGGCTAAGGACTGGGCTCATTCTTAAAAGGCTTGCTGGCTTAGAGCGATATTTTCTAGACTTAAACACAGTGCGTCATAGTATGCCCATTTCATAATCTTGTGCAAATATCATATAGCACTAAAACCTTACTGGAGTCAGAACACTCCACCCATGTAGGTACTTGCTGATCCTGCCATGTTGCCTGTCAGTAAGTACTGAGCCACAATTCATCCCAAATGACTATTACCTCAAGACACGACTAAAAGTATTCATATAATATAATCAGAAAGCAAGAATGAACTCTATGCAGGAAATAACCAGATGTTGCCATCAACCTGTAAATGTTAAATGTCAGGCTGCTCCTGTCCCACACCTGATTTTTGGGACCCGATCGAGACACGTTCATGATGCCTCTTTGTCTTGTGAAGTGCCGTTACCTTAACCGTCTGTTCTCTGATGGCTGGGTTGGTGTCTGTAAAACCGTGCACGACGTGAGGGAAAATCTGGGAGTTGACTGCTGGCTCATTCAGATACTGAATAAACTGCTCCATCTGGGAAAATAGCAAGGGAAGGAGAAATGTTCACACGTTTTGCTTGTATGGAGAGAGTTTTCATACATAATATGGATAGAATCTAAAATCTGTTTCTGTTGGTAGACCTGTTGATATTAACGCCGAAGGAAATGGGGGATTTTGAGCATTTTTGATGGTGGTGTCTTCCATCAGAAACCTATTAGTGGAGTCTGCTGTGTAAATAATTACCTCCACCAAGAAGGTTACCGCGTGTTTTGACTTAGGGAATGTAATGGGGGAAAGTACTTCAGTGACAAAACAGCTCACCTGCTGAAGTAACCGTATTCTCATGGCCCGGTCTGTAGAGGAGAACATTTTTACTATGACTGGAATAATCTTCTGTTGGTACTCTTCCGCTGACAGGTACTTCCCCACCTACAGTAGCAAACACACACAAACATCTCAACTGTAAATGACTGGCTCTCAGCAGAAATGAAAAGCTGCTACTAAAAAAAAAGCTTTTCATCTTTAGTAAAAATGTAATACAAATTACAAAATATAATTTAAAACATTAAATAATCCTACCAATTGTAATTAATATGACAACTAATTGTAGTCTTATTAAAGAACATTACACAAAATAGACTGCTAATATACTATTTACATCAATACTGAACGCTAATGTTTACATTGTTACCGGCAGTTGTGTCTATGAAGATCCTTATTGCTCCAGGTCACCTTAGTAAAACAGTTAAGCCGTGGGCAATTTCACGGGAAGCCATTTCGTCTCTTACATTAAAGGGACAGTTTGGTCAATTTCAACATGCAGTTGTATTGCTCACGCTACCCTTGACTTGTCAGTACCTGGTGATGCCACATTTTTCGGCTCAGCCCTTTCCGAGATATGAGCAATTCTAATGGGGGCAGCGTTTGTTTACATTTTTAAAAAATGAAACATAGGCCAACTCTAAATATTTTCCCAAAAGGTACTGCTGTTTGCTAGTTGTCTGCTGATGTTTTATAACCTTTTGGATGTTTTTGGGAATAAATAAAAATGTTTTTTTGAAATGTAAACAAAGAGCTGCCCCCATTACAATGACCAGGATCTCGGAAACGGCTGAAGAAGAAGAAAAAAAAATCTCAGGCACTGACAAGTCCAGGGTAGTGTGAGCATTACAACTGCATGTTGAAATTGACCAAACTGTCCCTTTAAGACACTTCGGTAACACTTTATTTTAGGGACACATCTATTAGCACTAATACATACAATATTAATGCCTGTGTAAGTAACTTGTAAGGCATGTACTAAGCAAAATTAGACAGTTGTTAAGCATGTATTCACAAATGTCTTGTTCATGCCCAATTAGGGATTTATTACTAATATAACCTTAGTAAGGACCAGTAAGCCTATATTTCTATTTATTAGTAAGTAGTAAGTGGCAGAATACAATGTGTATAAGCTCCCGACACACTGTGTGAACAAACCCTGAACAGACAGAACAGATGCAGAATAAGGGTCCCTATTCTAAAGTGATGCATTGGTCAGCCCAGATGGCTCAGGGCCTCTGCACTACCAAAGTCCTAGGGCCCCCACACCACCCAGGCCTGCACTACCTAGCCCCCCGATCTACAAAGTGTAAGGGTATATCAAATAATTAATATTTACCCAGCTGAGTCATCTAGTTTTCTCTTGTTCATATCAATGAGAGGAAGGTAACAAGAGCCTATATATAGCAAGGATTGAACGTACACTTGTCAATGGCGGTGGGTTGGTGAGATGTAATTTTTTTTCATGTACCACTGAGTTTTAATTGTAAAAAAAAACCCCAAAATAAATGCAGAACATTAGAATAATAGTTTTGAAGCAAAACTAAACTACTCTTTTGTGATAATTAAGTGAATGTTTGAGAACATTAGCTTCAAGAAGTGCAGTGCATGATGGGTACGCAATCTAGGCCAACAGACAACCTACCCAGCTCTGAGCCTACGTCCTTAGCTCCTCCCCTCACTTGTGAAATTTAGTTGCTATCCAAACAATTTGCCATGTACGTAACAACAGAAATATTATCATTGCTGCATTGGCCATGCATTGCATTTCTGACTAAGGGCGTAGCCTACCCATCATGCACTGCACTTCTTGTAGCTAAGTTTTCTCAAACATTAACTTATTTATCAGAAAGGAATAGCTTAGTTTCGCTTCCAAACTATTACTCATCGTTATATTCTGCATTTATTGTAGGGTTTTTACAATTAAAACTAATTGGTGTATGAAAAAAATGACATCTCACCACCCACCGTCATTGATAACTTTACGTCCAATCCTTGCTATATAATGCTTCCAATAACTCATTGACATAAGTGAGATCTTCATACCTACTGAGACTAATGTAGACTCTGAAATATTCTTACACTTTGCTTCCCGGGAGGAGGGGGGGACGTAGAGAGAGAGCCCTAGGTAGTGCGGGGGCCCTAAGCCATCTGGGCTGAGCAATGCATCACTTTAGAATAGGGACCCTTATTCCACATCTGTTTTCACACTGTTCAGGGTTTGTTCACACAGTGTACCAGGAGCTTATACACATTGTATTCTGGCCCTAACTGCTTACACATAAATAGAAATCTAGGTCTACTAGGTCCTTACTAAGGTTATATTGGTAATAAATCCCTTATTGTGCATGAACAAGACATTTGTGAATACATGCTTAACAACTGTCTTATTTTGCTTAATACATGCCTTACAAGTTACTTACACATGCATTAATATTTTATGTATTAGTGCTAATAGATGTGTCCCTAAAATAAAGTGTTACCGAAACTTCTTCCGATCATAATCAGTTTACATTATTAGTTAAAAACTATTCCACCTATTGTTCTGTATATTTCCTGTGCACTTTGTATCTGCAAGTGTTGTATGCTGTGATTATGTCCTTGACAGTAAGTCGCTTTGGATAAAAGTGTCTGCCAAATGTAACGCAATGTAAAAAACTACATGAGAAGCTAATGAGCTGATGAGACAGTACCTTGAAGAGTGGCGTGAGGACCACGGCGCCAGCGTTGCCGAACTCGAAGGCGGTGAGGAGCTGGGGGAGCACTTTGTGTTTGCAGAAGTCCTCTGGGAACGAGTCCAGATTCTCACTCAGGTCCTGGAAGAACTGCTGCTTCTCCGCTGGTTCTTTAATCTGTGCACACACACGGTCACACACACACACACACACACACACACACACACACACACACACAAAGTCATTACACATCTGTCTCTCCAACCAAAGATAAAAACTACAAGAGAAAGCGGCCCCTATAACCAGTCACTGCCAAACTAATCTGTAACCTGGAGCTAATACGATCCATTTCAAAAGAAGTAGCACGGCTGGCCTGTCTGGCCTCCGCAGATAGACTCCCATACCCTCGCTTGAGCTGAAGTTAAAAGCTATAAACCCTGTACAAATAAAACTTTGTTGTTGTTGCTGTTGTTGTTGTTATGATTTCTTCTAGTGAGCGTGCTCATCTGCATATCACAGGAGACAATTAGCTGAGCTATATGCAAAATGGAGATAGGCGCCAGACATGATGAGGTTATGGTCCTCAGAGCAACGGGGAGGAAGAGGAGGTGGTAACCTGGCCCACTGCTTAACGCTACTTGCGTGTGATGTACTTTGCACCCTCTTCAGGTGGTGCTAAGACATATGGGGGAAAACAGGCAAATAAACAACCAGACAGACAGACAGACAGACAGACAGACAGACAGACAGACAGACAGACAGACAGACAGACAGACAGACAGACAGACAGAGTAATTGCAATATCTGACCCAACACCTTCCTAAAGGCCAGGTTATTAGCTTTGCTATATGCAAAAGGGAGATAGGTGCCAGACACGATGGGGGAAATGGTCCTCAATGCAGGGGGAGGGGGAGGAGCAGATGGGGGTGTAGTCACAGACGATTGATGAGGTAGACACAGTTTATAAGGAGTTTCTTCCGGAATCCATGAGACGCAAGGATCTAAGCTGCAATCCTAAGACAGCCATGCCCTTTTTGGACACTAGGAGAATGAATGGAGTTCAATGGAAAAATCACACCCATTTAGGAGACCAGACTTGATCCCACTTTGTAGCATTGGCGATGTGATTTATCTTGGTTACCATATTGAAAATATTTGTTGCATAGTCACCTGGATTTCCTCCAAGAAGAGGTTGCTCTCCACAAAGCTGTTGCTCAGGAACCCGCCGGGGCCTTTGCATTTCTGGAGGAAGCTGGCCGGGTTGGGCCGCGACTTGGGGTTCGCTCCGACCAGCTCGCAGTAGTGGGGGACCAGCGCCTTTGGAATCTACGGAGATTGACAACAGACATCTCTGGTGAGCTTTTTGGGTGTTAGTAAACTTACCAAGTCTTTCTTGATTCCTTGATGGAACTAACTGGGGGTGTGACTTCTTCTGCATTTATGTATGTATGCTACTTGACGCCTTAATTTCCCTCAGGATCAATAAATTATACTCTACTCTACTCATAGTGAATTGGTCTTAGCCTCTCAATAAAGAGCTGTGGTTGGTTAAGGCCAAAAAGGTGGTGGAAATAAACTGCAGCGTGTGTTACAGAGTTGTTTATGGGAACAGTGGCTTTACTCATGCATTTTAAGGGTAGAAAAAAACAGGAATTCCTGACTAATCTGGAAAAATAACATGTAGGCAAACACAAGCACTCCTAGTGTTTATCGCTTCCTCACAGGAACAAGTCCAATATTGTGTATACGCAGCACACATTTAACTGATTATTTATTTTACACCTTCTCTTAAAATTGGGTGAACTATGGATACGTTCTTGTGGGCAAATGCATGTGGGTATGATGCAATGTCATAGAGGACAGAGGAGCTAACTAAGCCCATGCAAAGCATGTGATGTTAACATCATGCTGCAGAGGCCTGTGTTTACACAATCAAATTTGTATTTGCTTTCTTGCAAACATTGTTCATTTATACAGTATACTGGATGCATCCTCATGAGTCAATAAGAAACCAATTAAATGCATTAAACTGGTAACAGCGTCATGAAAAAAACAGAGACAGTTAAACCTCTACTTATTCTGATGCCTGTTTACGCACCTTTCCGAGGGATCGTAGGGATGATGCCCGGGCCAGCGGGCCGTTGAATACCTCCCAGATGAGGCAACCCAGTCGCCACACATCTCCCGCCCTGAGGAAGATATGAAGGGAGGGGATGATGTCAGACAGGCAAAAGAACATTGTGTGCGTTCCAATATGCAACCTTGCGTCTTGTGGCCTCATACCAGGAAGTAATAGGTCATGATGACATCACTGACAACAGCATTATATTTCAATATCTCGCAAAAGCTCAATTCTAATATCATATTCCCATTTGCAATTGGGATGGTGAATGAAAAACGGTCTACCAAAAGTTGTTGTGGTTAGGCTGACAGCTGGGAAACTTTATTGTTTTCTCCACGGAGGCGATCCTACCCTCAACCCCCTCCTGCCCAACAACTACTTCCTGTCTACCACTAACTTCCTGTTTCAAGCCATGATGGCCTACTACGGTACTCAAGGTTGAAGGGGGGAGATTATGAACATCCCAACAAAAGGTGCCGGACAAAGGCTGACCCAAGAGTGAGTTTGCAAGTCACTTATATATGTTTTTTTCCCAAGGCAAGATTACATTTTGACCACCATTGTCTTCATCAGATTCTCTACCTAGAGCATTAGTACCCATCTCACCAATCCTGCTACCATCAACCCTCCGCATCAACTCTCATCAGCGTCAGCTAAGCTGTCATGTAAGTCAAAGTGTAATGTAACATAAACGTCCCCGTTTCGAGCCACGATGGCCTGCTGGGGGTACTCACCATGTCTCGCCCCCGCTGTTGGGGTTCTCCGGTGGGTCGTACTTCTCCAGGTCGGGGTGCACGGTCCTGGGGGGCAGCAGGCCGGAGGTGTCCCCCTGCTGAGACGTCATGTAATCCAGGCCTCCCAGTTTCCACTCGCCGGCTCGGTCCACAAACACGGTCCATATGCCCACGTTGTTGTGAAGCAGGTGGCAGTCGTTCACAACAAAACTCAAGGCTTTCTGTAATAGGAACAGCGCAAACATATACCACTGGTGATGAGCGAGATGCTTCAATCTTCTTGTACTTAGGTGTAGTTATCATCCTAGAAGTGCATATTGAAAATAAAAAAGGCATGCTATTCCATCTTGATTGACGTGGGATGAGTTGGCATTCTTCAGAAAGATGAGACAAGCACTTAAGACATCAATAATCGATTGTAGCAGGGCTTGTTAAGCGATTGTGGTCTGAGGTGCTAGATTTAGGGCTGTGGTAAAACTGGTAATTCCTGTATAAAATCATTCTACCTCCAAGTTAAAGAGAAACACTATGGCATGACAAGCAGGCAGGCAATACTGCAGGCAAATGTCAAACATTCTTGTTGCAGTGCTGTTGGGATTGACACTGTTTCTATGTTGCAAATCTACGTATATCTAGCTAATGCCTGATGATATAACCATTTTACAACTATTTCCTTTAGATTTCTTGCATATACAGCAGAACCAACTTAAAAGGGATATGCCACCCCAAGGTCCAAATGAATGCCTCCCTGCAGCACCAAGACTTGAATAAGTGGGTGGAAGCGTTTTCCAAGTGACCCAGCCATTGTCTGAATCTATCAGCACTGACAGTAGTTTAGTTTTGCATAGTAGCTGCAGTGTCTTTGAACCTGCTACCCTCTGATCTAACGACCAGCGCTCTTACCATTGAGCCATGGCTGAACAGAAAGAAATAACTAAAAAGGACAAAAAAACAAACATGCATAAAATAAACCACTCACCACAATCTGGTGAAGACCCCAAGAGATCTCCAGCTCTCCTGAGCCTCCTCTCTCAGGCTGGGCCTTGACATGCTCCGACAGAAGAGTCACCGGCTCAGTCACCAGGTACAAGCTTTTCTCTGTCTGGAGCACAGAGAAAACACACAGTCAATTTAACAATCCTTCTTACACTGCTTGCATGAAAAAAAACTGTTCGTTGAGTTTTAATGTCAATGTAGCAACTATGGCTATTTCATGGCCAAAATGGTTAGAATTGCATATTTGCTCAAAAAAGCAAACACAGTCATAGGGTTCTTTCTCCATTATCCTAACCCCCGCTTTCGAGCTGTGCTTGTGGCCTTGTGCTTAGCTGGTGCCCTGCCTCCGTGGACGAAACAAAGTTTGTCCGCTGTCAGCTTAGCCACAACAACTTTTGCGGGACTTTTACCCATTCAAGATAGCGACTGCAAATGAGAAAATTACCTTTGAATTGCACTTTTGTGAGACACTGAATTAAACTTCAGTCGTCAATGACGTCTTGCGACGTCATCACAAGGCCACAAGCTCAAGGGAGGACGGGAGTAGGATAATGGAAAGCACCCAGAGGCTGCTATTTGAGGATTGTTCTCCGGTTCTCTCTACAATGTGTGTCAAGGGAAGGTGAAATAGGGAGAAAGCTATTGGGTGAGCAGGAAAGGAAATGTGAACCTATTGGGCAGATGTCTGTGAGACTCACCTCCGACTGCATTGCACAAGATATTGCATTGAGGATGAAAATACAACAAATTGATATGTTGCAGCAACAAAAATCACAACGTCAAACATGGATGGTAAAAAACAAGAAAATATGGTGGGTTATTGAAACAATAATGTCAATGAGAAAACAACACCCCTCATTACTCACTATGTTCTTTCAACTGACAAGAATCAAGAACAGGGCTTGACATTCACTTTTTCCACTTGCAGGCCACTGTAGCTTGTGGTTTTCTCCGAGTCACTAGCCATTGAGCTTTTCTACAAGCCAGATGAGTGCATTGGCCTACCTTCCTACATGTAAATAAATTTAACAATTAGAAATGGAGTAACTGAGCTTATAAACAACTGATACACAAGGGTCAAATAATAGAATACCGGTAGACTACTCTGATATGTCATACCGAGAAATAAGATACCTGCCAAATCGGCAAAGGGACACTGAAAATATTACCAGCCACTGCCAAGTTTTACCAGCGTTTGGCCAGTTGGCAGGTGCCAATGTCAAGCCCTGATCAAGAACACAAAACCTGTGCAAGTGCACAGCAGCACTGCTAGTGCTGTCAATATAAACAGACCACCACATCTGTATGACTGGTGAACATGCTCCATAGCGTCCATGGTCCATCTATAATCTAAACCGGGCGAAAAGTTCAACTCACCTCCAGTCCGTCCACATAGGCGAGGATGTTGGGATGTCTCAGGGTCTTCATGCGCTTTATCGCTGCCTTGGCCAGCTGGGTCTGTGCGTCTGTTCCTTGAGACACCTCGTACACAAACACCGACACTGGCTCCCCAGTAGTCTGCACGACATTGCATGACAGATGTTAGCAATGATGTATTGCATGGGACATACTGTGTGATTATGATACGACAGATGACCCACTCCTAAGAGCCACCTTGTTATCATGGCTAGTTTGCGGTCAAAAGTAGCATTATGGACAACAGCGCTGAATGCCAGTTCCATGTTCCAACCCAATGTGCAGAAAAAGATAAACGTCAGTGTTGTTGGGTTGATATGACATGACATGACAAGACAAAACTCGGAGCATGCTAGCACGTTAGCTAGCTGTGTTTTGGTCAGAGGATTTGACGTGGCGGTACAGTACGTGGCTTCTCTAGCAGTGTCTTGTTTGCCTGATGGATTGCTAATGAATTTCCAACACGACCAGTTCGGTTTATGGTCTACATCTTGTGACAACAGCTTGAATGGCTTCACTTTTACATTGTTAACACTCACAGCTAGAAGTGTACAAAACCGCCAGGGCGTTTATTCAGATAGATGATGTTGGACAAGTTAGCACCTAGCTTGTCAAGCGAAATACAGCCCGAGGACTCGCTAGCCAGCTAACATGGCCTTGATAGCTTTGAGGTCTTGTCGCGTAGTTCAGCTACTACAGCGAGATTGTCCTTACCTTTCGTTTGCCTCGGTGTATAGTCCATATTCCCGAGGTCTCTTGCGTCTCCGGTATGATTTCATAATTAAAATCCTTCACGGGATCCCGTGCAAAAAACGACCACATCCTTGTAGGTGTAAAGCCTACATCAAACACTGGCGATGAAGAAGAGACTATTCTGTTGTCAGCCTCTGGGGGGCGTGCGTGAGTAGAGTCTAAAATGTTTTTTTCTTTGTGAGTGTGCCTGTTTTGTGCCCTCCAACACCCAACCATCAAACTGCCACCAACACGCCCACACTGGAAGTTGAGTATGGCTCCTTGAAGTGCCTTTGGATTTTATGTACTCTGAGGCAGTTTTCCAGGCTCTGCCTCGCCGAGTTGGTTATGTGTCATTAAAAATTGCACATTTGACATAGGCCTAATTATCATAGGCTGTGTCAGGCTCCCAAAATGCAACATCCCCCTCATACATTTTTCTTATATATTTCAATGCATTTTTCTCCCTATCTTTATACATTTGTGTGTTGAGCTTTGGGACATAATGGTGCATAAGGTCCTGATTCAAATACTCTGACACTGACACATCAGAGATGGTGAAAAGACGGTTCCAAAAATCTTTGGATACATTATCCATAGCCTATGCATGAACATTTGGGGTGACTTTAGGTTTCTTAGCTCTCCATCACTCACATATTAAGGCTATACTTTCCCACAGGCCACCACAGGATGCTGATGATGGATTTCTAAATAATAATTATTATTATTATTAAAACAACAACAACAACATCAATATCAATAATACTATCTAACCAAGTTTCATGAGGGACAAATAACTGTGCATTGCATTTTCTTCTATCATCTAAGTTCTGGAGTATGGAGTCAGATCTTTTGTGTACAGTATCTGAGATTACTTGTTTGCGTCACTAAATAATCAAAGCCTATTTAACATGACACTTGCTGTACTGGACAAAATGATATGGAAACGGGATTGCAAGATGTTCTATGTTGTGTGTCATGTAGGCCTATGTATGTTTAACAAATATCTAACAGATAACAGATGCAGGACACAGAGGCAAGAAGGCATTCATTGGGACAAGATGGAAGAACTGGCTGATTGCACACACAGACACAATTGATTAGATAAATCTATTGTTTGTATAACTGGGTTACTATTTTTTTTTTAAAACATGTTGCCTGGAGAGATGCTTCAGCTCTGGTCATGAAAATGGACATGATGCTTGGTGGTTACGGCAAGATTATCAAACTCAGAGCTCGGTAGAATGCTTTATCGACTTTATGGCACTTTTGTATTTAAAATAAATGCATTCGATATTAGAAATGGCCACCACGCTCTCCGACGTTTCTTCACAAAGAACATGCAGGATTTTCAGCCAACACACATGGTTTTAAAGCAAAGGTAGAATGGTGAAAATTCCAACACTATCTATCTTTCTATCTATAAGGGCCTCTGAACCAGCACATGCTGAGGATTCAATTATGGGCCCTCTCTCTCCCTGGGCCCAGGACAAGTGTCCTGTTTGTCCCGCCCTGCCAACTTCCCAGCCTGTAATAACCACATGCTCTCTCCCTATATGTCCCTTGAAGGAGTTTTCAAGACTTGTCATGAGGAAATGCAATTGTCTTCCTGCAACGGTGAAGGGGGAAGGGGTGTTGTTGATGTTTCTCAGCCAAAAGTCACAGTCTCCACAGAGTACATATGGATTTATTTCTCTGACCTTATAATAACGTCATCAGCCTCATGGATGGAAGTCGCGGCAGTCAGCCCAAGGGGCCAGTATTATCCTCATGGCCCGCTGATGTAACCCGTGATATGTGAGACTGAGATGAATTACCCTGTATTCTCTCTTTCACAGATTTGCATGCTGCTCAGATACTGTGGAGGTTGAGGACAAGGAAAAAGGCTGATGAAAATACAAATACTGAATCATTTTATTGTTGCACATTGACGTGTCATTGACTAACACATAAGGCTCTAATGTCAGCAGACTGGCCTGCAAGTACGATAATAAAAATGTGTCTAATGGGCCCTGCCGTGGCCAACCGGTGGGGTACTCGTCTGCCATGCAGCCGACCTTGATTCCCGGCCCGGGTCCTTTGCCGACCCCTCCCCATCTCTCTCCCCATTCGCTTCCTGTTGACCTCTCAAACTGTACTCAAAGTCGTAAAAGACCCCCCCCCCCCAAAAAAAAAAATCTTAAAAAGAAAATACAAATGCTGCACTATTTTACGGTTGTACATCAAAGTGGCACTGACTAACACATAAGGCTCTAATGTCAGCAGATTGGCCTGCAGTGAACCAATAAAAAATGTGTCTAATGAGGAAGAGACACCTTTTCATATAGTGTCTCACATGGGATTTAGTTAATTTAGTTTATTGATGAGTAGTTTGGGTAAATCTGCCCTCAGGGACCTACCGTGGCCAAACGGTAGGGCACTCGACTACCATGCGGCTGACCCGGGTTTGATTTTCGGCCCGGGTCCTTTGCCGCCCGTCCCCGTCTCTCTCTCCCCACTCGTTTCCTGTCACCACCTTCACTGACCTATCATAAATAAAGTCAAAAAGACCAAAAAATAAAATAAAATAAATCTGCCCTCCAATCATCATCTACCTTATCTTTGTAAGAGTGAAATGAAAGCTACGTGCATTTTTTTTTCAATACAGTGGCATGGATATTTATGCACA
This sequence comes from Engraulis encrasicolus, assembly GCF_034702125.1. Classification (NCBI taxonomy): domain Eukaryota; kingdom Metazoa; phylum Chordata; class Actinopteri; order Clupeiformes; family Engraulidae; genus Engraulis; species Engraulis encrasicolus. The sequence goes on along the minus strand of NC_085879.1, from coordinate 35,626,902 downwards.
GAAAAATCAGATGGATCTATAGGCATCGATATAAGTTTTTACCTGTGTTATCTGTGTCTTGAAATGTCCATGTGGGCATTATGTGTATTTATGTAAGCTACTTGACAACTTAATTTCCCCCCTGGGATCAATAAAGTTACTCTACTCTACCAAGCATTAACTTTATGAGACTGTATGAGTAGCCTATTCCACTAGAGGGCAGAATAGGTCTGTCGTGCCGAAAAGCGAGTCCCTGCCAGAACATGAATGCCCTCATTGAAACCAATGACATTTTTTTTGAGAGAAAATTATACTATTTTTTGCCGAATGAATTACATAATTTATGAACTAAAAATATGCTTATGAAACATTACTCGTCCTCCACTTAATATGAGCTATTTGAATGAAACCGTAACATTTGTTATGACAATTTTTCGATTCTTTTATGGAAATAATACTGAAATTGTAACCAGCTCTTTGTAATACTTCCAGAAGGAATGTAGATGCTTTATTGATAGGCTTTCCGTCTTAAATTGTGTCGGCTTTGTCTGCAAAAAAGGGTAAAAAATATCTGAAAAATTGGTCATTGGTTTCCATTGGTTTCATTGAGGGCACTCGTGTTCTGGCAGGGACTCGCTTTTCGGCACGACATTGATGCACAATGCAACAAGATTGCAACATAGGCTAGCTACGGTACACAACCCCCCCCCCCCACATACACACACGTAGTGTATCTACATCATCTTGTTCTCTTTTTCATTGATTATGGACGGCATGATTCATGACCAGGTAACATCACTAGCCCTAGTCATAGTGACTGATATTCCCATTAAAAACATATGCCTATATGCTCAGGGCCATACAATCGATGATGATGATGATGATGATGATGATGATGATGATGATGATGACGACGATGACGATGATGATGATGATGATGATGATGATGATGATGATGATGATGATGATGACGAACAACAACAACAACAACAACAACAACAACAACAACAACAACAACAACAACAACAACAACAGCCTAATAATAATTCAATAAAATTGCCAAAGCAGACAGAGGAAATATTATTGTTGGCCTATCATTGTACGGCTGCACAAATGTGATCCAAAATGGCATAGGCCTACATCATGACTCCATGGCAACACTGCAACCCAGCAGCTGATCACACTGGACGCTACGCTACCAGTGATCCTCCTATTATGTGAAATACTGTACACCTGTTAGCTCTCATCACCAATTCATGAAAATGTATTCATCACCCCACCACAGTGTGAAGGGAGAGTGACATGTATTTGTGTGCCCTCCTCAGTTCCTGTGATGTTTTGATGAAGGTCACAACCACCCACAACCCGAGTCATTCATTCATTTAGAGTTACGCAAATAGCGAGCAGCAATAAATTAATTTAAATAAAATGTTCCTGCGACTCTCTGGTGAGCAGACCAGATATGTAGCCAGTTGGGAAAAAGGTGAAAGCTGCCCTTGATTTGGAGTTGAGTTTTCACAGGGAGGAAGAGGAAAGCAGCCATAGGTACAGTTAGCCAGGGCAAAAGACGACTGTGGAGTACATAGGATGGCGTCGCCAGGCTATGGTAGAGTACTAAAATTAATCACAGTGACCACCATCACTGGGGTTGTGGGTGTGTTCTGACTATCATGCTAACGCTACCAGTCAGGCTCTTCGGTGTATCGGACTGAGCCCCAGTTTGGTACTGGTTTGAGTCCTTATTTGAGTCCTCGTGGGGCAACTGTACCAGAGATTCTTTAAGTATATAGAGATATGCCAATGTAATAGGTTGCTATGGGCACCTAACATGACCAGGTTCCGGTCTGCCTAAAGGGGCGTGTCATAATACTCCTAGCATTGAATAGAACAGTCCTTAGGTCTGCCTAGGTCTGCCTAAAGGGGGATTTCCCCCCTCCCCCTTGCAATAATAGAACCCGGAAACAATGGGCCAATGGAACCTCTCTCTCTCTACTCTCTCTGACTGTACTACCCCCCAGTCTTCCTCAAGGGCCCTTGATGTTACCAGGAAAAGGTGAAGTCCAACCTGCAACCCTTCAGTTGCTTGGCCACTCCTGAGTCACTGTTGCCGAACCACCAAAACTGTAGTGTACAGTCATGGTGTGACCTTTTAACCTTTAGGTCTCTTCAAGAATCCTTTTCACTGTGCAAAGAAATGATTGTGCTCTAGTATGGTGTTTTTCTCCTTCATTGTGACAGGACAGACATGGAAAGGAAATGATAGGAAGAGAGAGATGGGGTTAGGCCAGAAAATGACTCAGACTTGATATGGACATGAAATGAAAATGGACATGATGCAAGCCCATTTATGGATGCGTGCCACACCACCTGTTTCAATATTTCTTGTTGTTTCCCAAGAACCGGATACATTTTCTGTCAAGGTGTGGAGTATAGATAGGCGTCTTGATATGCTTGGTCGCGCCACCATGGGAAAACCATCAAACAAGGAACTCCCAGGACTAACAGAGATTCTAATCATGGTGCAAAAATTTGGCAAGCTTAAAAAAAAAAAAAACAAGTCATGTTCTGACTTGAGGTGGTGCGAGACTGTTTGTACGCCAGAGGGTTTTGACGACAAACAGAGGTAACAAAAACAAAAAAACCCTCAACCAACATCTTTACTTGATTTCCCAGGAACAGCATTGCTACACCTAGGTGACATCATCAGGACTCAACTTTTTTCATCACCAACCAAAATGGCTAGTAGATTTAAACGTACTAGTCAAATACACTCACTACTGAATTATAGTGGTTATAAGTTGGTCTTTTCTACCAGACAAACTGAAATTTCACCAGCATTTGGCCGGTTGACAGGTGTTAATTTAGAGCCTTGGACATCAATACAAATCAATCATGCAAAGTCAGTCACAATGCCAGGGTTAGAGCTATGGGCCACTGAGTCAGAGTTAAGACCTTAGCTTTAATTGCTCTTTATTTATTTGATCTGACTTGCATGGAAGCCCTTATCCATCTGCCCAGTAACGCTTTCATGGTGGCTTCCTCTCACAAGACCTGTGAATCATTTTGAATTAAGCCACTATATTCCTGACACAAGGAACAAAAACAATCTCTTGCCTGGTCCCACCCATCCTAGTGATGCAACGCTTGGTGTGTCTAGTAAACTAGCTTGCAAAGCATTGGATGTCAGTGGCAATCAGGCAACTCGACCATCTCAAGTTGTTTTCCCAAGAACAGCTTACACATTAAAGGGGCACTGTGCAGGAAATGGTCAAAAAGGGTACTGCAACTATGCTGCTCATTGAAACTGGGCTGCCAATTGCCAAATTTGATCTTTACATGAAAGTTTTCTAAGTAATAAACACATATTTTCTAGTATGGTCCAAGTAGAGTCATTTTTGCAGCTACAAATGGCTATTTTTGGACATTCAAAATGGCGGACCATGGAGAAGATCCCCCTTTTCATGTATGAAAAGTGCAATTTTCCCAGTCATAATGAATACTTAGAATTTGATGGTGGTGGTAAGTATTCATGAAAAAGGTAACATTAGTGAATGGGCAGCATGAATTCTGGAAATAAACAACAAAAAAATATCACACAGTGTCCCTTTAAGGCAGCATTTTCAATCCAAATCAGTCATGTAAAATCACAATGGTTGGTGGCCAAGGTCAGAACTAGAGGTTAGAACTTGGCTTTAATTGATATTTAAGTGCTTCGTTGTAAAATGACATATCCATTTTGGAACATTTTTGGGAAATTGACATCTTGGTATTGGACATTGCATTGCAAAATGTTTTCTATACACTGGTAGGTTTAAAAGGAATTCGCTCAAAATATCTGAATGGCAAGAATTCACAAAGAGATGAAAAGACATCTGAACAGTCATTTCCAACCGTAAAATGCAAAAGTAATGAACTTCTTAATTTATTCTGTACTTTTTCTTAGCATTGCATAGAGGACCTTGCTAACCGCCCATCTGCCAAAACAAGCATTTACTGTATGTTGGCCTCCTCTTACAAGATCAGTGATTCATTTTGAAGTCCCTGACACAAGGCCAACTTAACAACCAACAAACAACACTTTGATCTGTCGCACAGTCCTCAGCTTTAATGGACAAAGATAAACAAATTGTCAGACAGACACAGACAGACAGACAGACAGACAGACAGACAGACAGACAGACAGACAGACAGACAGACAGACAGACAGACAGACAGACAGACAGACAGACACACACACACACACACACACACACACACACACACACACACACACACACTCCTCTAAGACAGGTATGTAACTTCTGTGACTTTAACCGCATTATCCCGACCACGTCTTTTCTTCCCTCACTCCTGTGAATATTCTTATCAACCCTGTCCTGTCAGATGTTGAAAACTCTCTAACACCCAAAACCCCAAACCCAGACCAGACCACTCAGACAAGAAGGAGAAGATCAAAGACGCTTGGACTGACATACTCTGAAGTCAACTATAGCGTGTGTGTGTTTCTGTGCATGTGTGCGTGTGTGCCAGCCAGACAGAGAGACAGACAGGCAGACAGAAGTAGCCATGTGTGTGTGCGTGTGTGCGTGTGTATGTGACTGCGTGCGTGTGCCTGTCTATGCCAGTGAAAAACAAGGACTTTTCATTAAACCTCAAATCTGCAATGGCCGCTTTCTCTCTAAGCACACCTCATTTCTTTCTGCATCACCGCATGCCTGTATTATTGATGCATTGCACCCACACAGTGCTTTAGTGACCCACTATTGTGGTGCATTACTACATCTGGGTCACGGACAGAGTGCAATTGATCAGAAAGAACCATCTACATGCTCTCTATCTCGAGGGGTATAATAATGCACATTACTGTGGCATTCTAGAACTTGTCTTGTGCACTGACCAAGGATGATGCCAGTCATTCTAATGGTGCTGAATGTAAAATCTGTGTTTTTCTTAGAATTGAAGCACGCACTACAAGAACTATGAAGCTGGAGTAATGTGCTATTGGTGTTCAGAGGAAAATATGTGCATTTATGGTGCTGTTTCACCTGGCTCACCTTCTGCTACAAATGAAACGGAATGGCAATAAAACCAAGGAAGCATAAAAAAACCCTGTCCAAGACACAGAGCGAGCATGAGGCAAAGTGGTTGTAAACAGAGACAGTTCTTTCTTGTCTTGAATGGGAGATAAAGTGACAGGGAGAGACAGGTGGAGAGAGAGAGAGAGAGAGAGAGAGAGAGAGAGAGAGAGAGAGAGAGAGAGAGAGAGAGAGAGAGAGAGAGAGAGAGAGAGAGAGAGAGAGAGAGAGAGAGAGAGAGAGAGAGAGACGTCAAATGTAGACCCTCCCCCTTGGTCACTGAAAGAAAGAGAGGGAGGGAGGTGGGGGGAATATACCCCTCCCTTGGACACACCTGACAGGGGGGTGTGGACACTGGAGTGACAGTTGTGGAATTAGTAGCCACGGTAATCGAAAGGGTGCTCAAGCAGCATATTTATAAAATGTTACTTGTTTAAAAGAAAACCATAGGCCTACTTTGCTTTCCTTTGCTTTACCTCACCTCAACCCCCTTCACATCACCTGCTTAAAAGAAATCCGACAAGCAATTACACTCACAATTTGGACTACTCATGATGAAAGAGTTCGCCAAGGACAGGTAAGTTGAAACAGAGGATGAAAAAGCCTTTGTAGTTTGCTCTTTGTCTAAAATCAAAGTTTTAGTTCATTTAATGGTCTCAGTGCTTTTGTTCCCATATAAACATATGGTCAGTAAAATTGATTTGTCTTCAAGCGAATGGTAAAAAAAAAACTTTTGGTAACACTTTCTATGAAGCCCATATCTATAGCGCATTATGAGCACATGTATAACAACTTATAATGCGCATCATAATCATAGTGCATTATGACTACACTCATGACGCTTCATGATGGATTATATCAACAGTTATGAATAACTATAAACCTAGTTTATAATGCATTATAAATCTGATTGTGTTTTGAGCAATCGTGAATGGTTATGAACTACAGGCAGTAAAGGGGCTTGTAATACATTATAACTATCATGATGCACTATGATTAATTATGATGCGCATTACAAGTTGTTATAAATGGGCTCATAATGCACTATAGATATGGGCTTCATAGAAAGTGTTACCAAACTTTTCTCACATCACAAAAGTACTTACAAACTAGCCTAATGTGGGTCAGCTAAGCTTGTCTTTCTTGTTCTTTTCTGAAATCAACAGTCTTGAAAACTGATCATCGCCGCCTTACAGGACAAAGTTCTAGGATTACCTCAAGTTCTCTGTGGGCGGTTTGGAATTATAGGCTGCAGTGCCTCCCCATAGCGCATTTCTAATTCTGTGGAAAACATAATATGGGATACAAAGAGTGTCTTGTATCTCAGACACACAACCTCTTTTCTCCCCATTGGTAGGGTGTTGCTCAGAGAATTGTTTGATCAGTTATCCTCCATCCTCTCACGAAAAAAAAACACATACGAAGAACATTTCGTCGCTGTCCAGTGAAAACCACTTATCTCCACTATTATTTTTAGTTTTTTATGTTTGTTCTTTATTTATTATAAAATATAAGACAGTACTACTGGTCAGTCTCCATGGGTATATGTGTATGATAAATAATTTAGTAGCCAACTTTAATGTTGCAATGATTATTTTTTTTTGAAAATGTGGTTTTATAAAACAATACATAAAAAACAATGAGAAGTGGAGATAAGTGGTTTTCGCTGGACAGCGACGATTTGTAAGTGCAGCTTATATGTAATTTTGTCTACAAATGAAGGCCCCATATGATGGCCCCTGAGGTACATTTTTTCACAAAGTATTCTGCACTGACATGACAGCCAAGCTGGCACCGAGAAGACATGTGTGCTGCTCCTTGTAAAAGATCAAACCATTGCAACACTTCACAGCTATCTTATCTCCTCCAACTCCCCCTCTCCCTCCCACAGGTCGTACGAAGACTATGAGGAGACAGTCACGTCACCCAGCAACAAAGACTCCAGAAGGTGTGGAAGTAGATATAAGGTGGACTGCAAGCAGTGCTAAGAGTCACTCAGTCATAAGCATAGGCGCCAAATTGTGGGTTGGGGGGGGGCACAGACCTTTTTGACCCCCCAAACATTAAGTTGGCGGGGCATAAATAGTCCGATAATATTGAAAAGTAGGTTCTGCTCGATTATGAGAAAAATCAATATCATGATTATTTCAGTTTATATTGATATCAGGATTTTTTTTGGTCAATATTTCTTTTAAAGACAAATAATTGTGCTAAGCAATTCACAATCTTCTCTCCACTCCGCCGTGTAAGTGGAGTGCCAGAGAGAGACACACAGTGGTGTTCTGCAATGCATGAGTGTTGTATAGCAAGTCTGCTCTGTGTTCACAATGGCTCAAGTGGAGGGGAATGTATTGCGCCTAGTGTAACCCACCTTTTGTTGGCAGTATAGACAAAAGCCAAAAATATTGTTTCAACTCGATATTATGACATTTGATATTGTTTGATGGCAATATTGATATCACGATATAAATTCAATATATTGCACATTGAATTCAATATATTGCATATCAAAAGGTTGATTCTTTTCTATCTGTCTCTACATTAACAGTCATTACAACATGTTACAATTTTGACCCCCAAAGTTGAGTTGAAGTTGGCGCCTTTGGTCATCAGGTCAGCTGATTAACATAATATTACAAATAAAGAGTCCCTAACCCTAATTTTCCTACGCAGGAGCTTTGTGTTCTTGAAGGAGTATGTGGACACAACTGAGCGGTCTAAACAGGACGTGAATCACAGCACCGTGAGCAGGTAAAAACGACAAAGGTCAAACAATTCAGCAAATCATTAACACTGCAGGTCTGCTCAGGTTAATTCTGTAGTCAGGTGTGTTCTGTTTTTTTTGTGGGGAGGGAGGCCTCCTTGTCTGCAAATGCCTAAAGGAAGGAACACTTAAATGAAATTGCAACATTTATCTGTTCTTGCTGCCATTATCCCTAATGCCAAACTTAAATGTCTGTACATGCCCCCTGCATTTAGAGGCCTACACAATTATGGGCATAATCCATGTTTTCCAGCCCACCAGACACGCTAGTAGATTCTGATGTTCTAGATATCATCAGTCCCGACTTGTGATTTTTGACCATCTCTGGTATTCTGGATAATACCATTGGTTGGTTACTGTTATTGATAATTTTGGAAATTAATAGGTGAATTTGACTATGGTGTTTTTACCCTTTTGTACCTCCAATTTAGAAGAAGTGTGTATACACTATAGGCCGGGGGCCTACAAAGGCAACACATTTCAACAATGTCTGCACATGCCCCGCACATTGAGAGGCCTAGACAATTATGAGCGTAATCCATGTTTTCCACCTCACCAGACACGCTAGTTGTAGGAAGCTGCATACATGTGTGATTGATTCACAATACTGAGATGTACAAGATAACCACTGTGTCACTGTATATTGAGCAATTCTTCTCTGCAACAGGAGGGATTGCACATACTGTGGAGAGCCTGTGCAAACCAGGATCAAAATAATCATGGAGGAACCCAATATCTACTGCCATCCCTCATGTTTTAAGGTATTCTGATTTTACACAGCACAATTCCCGATGAGCAATTTACATTAATTTACAAGTACCACCAACAACTATCTGCAATAGAGCCATCCTAGAGAGCCGCATTTAAAAAAACATCAGAGAGTAAAGCTTAATTTGTCTGGCATAATCACGGGACACACTTTTGGTGGTGCTCTCAATTTTCAATGCTAATCAGCATGACTATATCAACAATATTAAGAATGATTCATTAATTGTATACATTATGTGTATTAGATGTATTTACTAATGCTTCTCCTGTACCGCTAATTGTAATTGCCACTGCATGGTGTTTCATTGCAGTGTGACATATGCAGCAAGCCGATGGGGGATCTGAAGAATAACATGTTCCTTCGTCGAGGGAAAGTTCACTGTGAGAGCTGCTACATAAAAGCAATTTAACAGAACCTCCTGAATGGTCCTACATTTGAGATATGCTATAGGTTTTGAAATGCTTACCCCATCACTCTAACCTGCTCTAAAAAACAATTGACATTTAATGAGGTGAGGGACATCTTAGCAGACTTTGAATTACCCTACATCTCAGTGAAAATGACTCAATTTGAATATGAATTGAATATGAATTTTGATTGTGGCACTGGCCACAAAAGCTGTTTTAAGTCGATAGCCACTGTTACTGGTGAAGGCATAGGATTTAGAAACTTGGTAAGAAAATGTGAAACTTATGTTACAACAGAATTATTTGTTGGAGATATACTTTGAAGACATTATCGGAATATGTGCAAGGGAATTATTAGTGCTACTGGAAGAACAGTAAAATACATGTTAGTTGAAAAGAAGTGTATTTGCATCATATTTATAACACTGTTTACTTTATCAAAAGTCAATAAAAGAGTATAAAAAATGTAAACATTACAGCTTCCGTTTAACACTGTCTGCACAAGATAACTGACAACAACAAAGCATGTTCATTATGCAAGTAGTTAAGCATGAATTTGGCTTCACCGCACTCAAGAAGATTTGAAACGTTAAAATGTCTTTTGTATCTTTTCCATAAACAAAAGTCTACTTCCTGAGAGCCAATAGTTTTGGTGGTTGTGCTTTGCCGACTCTGTATTACCAGTACTACTTTTTCCATTTTTTAAAAACTAAAAACATTCACATGTCCTGTACACATGATTGCCATTTGCTTCTCTAGTTTTGAACACCTTTTGACCTTTTCACCATTTGTATCCAAGACAGTTGCTTATCTAGTGTTGAAATGGTGCACCATTTAAAAAACAGAAAACAACAAAGGATGCTTTCATGCATCTAAAATTAACATCGACCTTTTCATGATTGGTATAAAAGATAGTAAAGTGACTGTGAGTCTTTGCAGTTTCTCTGGGGTGACAAACACTGAGGTCAAACTTTGATAGCGAGTGTTTCAGCCACAGTTCAGACAACAGAGTTTAGCCGAGCGCCACAGTTCAGACAACAGAGTTTAGACGAGTGCCATGGTTCAGACGAGCGCGTCAGTGACCTTTGGCTCTCCTTGTGGCGATCCTCTGGATGTGTTGCCACAAAAGTGCGGGGTCGGATTCGTTCTGTCTGATAAGGGACTCCAAGCCCTCGGCCTGGTCCAAACTCTGCCAGTAATCTTGGGGCCACATCTGCAGCCAGCTGACACCACAAAAAAACACCATCATCACCACCACACACACACACACACACACACACACACACACACACACACACACACACACACACACACACACACACACACACACACACACACACACACACACACACACACACACAAAGAGAAAGACAAAGTTAAGTATGCACAGCGGCATGTAGATTAAGCATCTATATTAGAGGATGCATTCCAATAGGGTTTCCCCCAGAACTTTAGTGTGAAGGCGATCACCTTGACAACGAACACCTAGCACCTTGACTAGGTCTCCGGAAAAGAGCTGCTTTACAAAAAACAACTTATAGCTTATTTCATCAGAAAAGGCACTCATTCTCATCACGTCTTTGATACTGGCAAACTCCCACCACCTTGCAAATTTGAATATCATTCCCATGCTCTATAAGTTGGCATGGCAGGCAATTTTTTAATGTCGTAATCTCCAAAACTGTTGTATGTAGGATGTTAAAACTTGGGATTCTTTCAGGCATCGAAAGGTACTTGTAGTGTATGTGAAAAATCAGGCAAATTCAAGAGGGTCACCGAGGGAGATTCTCGGAAACTGTGTGGAATGACACGGATAAAAACTCTATTTGGTGAAATGATGGCGAGAGGGTCAAACAGCCTTACCTATCATCGGGGTGAACGTCCTGCACTTCCCCATACCCGGGGCTGGGCAGGGGGCAGCCCATGTGGGAGTTGTTGGCCATCTTCGGCGAGGGCGCCGGGTGAAGCTGCGGGTTCTGCCGATGCCTCCTCTCCTCCGCCAACCTCTTGTTCTCCTGGTCGCAGACGTAGCACTCGAAGCCGTTGAGGTAGTTGGGCTTGCTCATGTCGTTGACGCCCCACTCCCTGCTCTCCAGCCCTTCCAACAGTCGCAAGTTGGTGATCTTGCTGGGCGTCTTGTACTCCAAGTAGCGGGAGTACGCCGCGTCGTCGCCGTCCAGGGCCAGGATGAACTCGGCCAGCTTCCTGGGGCTGGGGAAGTAACGAACAACATGGGTATGAGTGTATTATCTATGAGGGGGGTATGCATGAATGTATTGTCGGTTGGAGTTGTTTTAATATGGCACAGCAACCTCCCTGCATCTGAGACAAAATTCTCCCTGGTGGACACTGATAAAGAAACCTGAACCTGGCCTCAGGCTAGGCTCAAACGGTACGCCACTGTACTGTTACGCATGTCTTCACTGTATTATCATAATAAAGGCAAAAAACTCCTTTATTAAGAAAACTGGGGAAGCCATTGATGACAATGGCCGAGTGGTCGTTGGAAAGCCAGTCAAACAATAAAGCACCAAACTGTTGCACCTGCCCCACTCTGCACTCTACCACCCAAACAAACGTGAACAAAATAATAATAATAATAATAATAAATAATAATAAAAATAAACCTGGGGAAGTCGTCGATGACGATGGCCGAGTGGTCGTTGGGCAGCCAGTCGGCCACGGAGGGTGAGCCGCGGTAGATGGGCACGCAGCCCTGCTGCATGGGCCGCCACAGCTTCTCCGTCATGTAGTCGGAGCACCGGCCGTTCTCCAGGGCCAGGTGGAACTTGTAGCGCGCCACGAAGCTCATGAACTCGCCGTCCTCGCCCGTGGCCGTGCTGGTGTCCTCCAGCCGCTCAAGCAGGGGCTTGTTGGTCAGGCACTTGCCATACGAGTCGATCTGGAGGAGACCGAGAGAAGGAGACTGGTGAGGAGAGGGCTCAAAGACTGACTGAAAACACTGGAGGACTAGGTCTGCCAGGTTATGGGAAAAAGACAATGATTACTCTCATTCATAGACTACCACCACATGGTACCCCTACAAACTCAACTGTACTGACATATGGGTCATTCCATGTCAATTCACATGATTCCCTAGAATCTCCCCAGGTGACCCTCTCCGATTAACCCAATATTTCACATACAGGTACCTTTTGATGTCAATTGAAAGAATACCAAGTATTAGCGCCCTACGTCCAACGGTTGCGGAGATGAAGCCCTCCAAAGTTGGGGTGCCATGCCCACTTTTCAAGCCTGTGAAATGCGAACACAATTTACGAGCAGATTTTGACATCTTTTCATTTTTGTTTAAAGGCAGATACAGGCCCAAAAATCACCATGCCCCCTCTTTATCACCCTGTCTACCAGATGATGTACTTATAAATGGCATGCCTTGATTATTTTAGGCTATATTAAGCCTTAAAAACTGAATTAGTGAAACGCATGTTGAAGAGTCTTGCCACTTTGGGGTTCCAGATCTCGGAAACTATGGATGCTTTGGGAGTTATAATTGATTTTCCATCATATATGGGAACTGTACAGTGTATTCAAGAAAAAGTAGGGTGCTCAGACTTTAAAAGATAAAATAGGAGGGACTCAAAAACAGCTTTGGTACAAAATGACCTTATGGTACCCTCTACTTCAGGCCTCAAATTAACCATGTGGGCACTTGATGACTGGAACGCCCTTTTAACCCCATGTACAGTAGCACTGTATCAAACATTCAAGCTTGGAAAAACTTTGTTTTTCAAAGTTCTTCATATTAATCTTGGCCTTCAAAGTACATGTGTTTTTCTCTATATCGTATCACAGTGTCTGTTTTGTCTGCTGCCATCTGCTGGTCTAAAAAAGTAACAACAGCGTAATGTCAGAAAACAAAAGGGGCTGGAAAATCTTGCCCATAATTAACCAATAAAGCACTGTAATTATTATACAGTATATTGCTAAGTCTTATATATTTATGATTTTAACAAGCATGATGAATATTTCTAGTTTAAATAATTTTCTAAGTGTGACTGATTAATGCTCAATCATGATGCCAGTCCCAAGATGGCCTCACCCTGCACTACATTTCTACCAGACATGGGGGTGGGGGTGTCCTGGTAGAAATGTAATCATGATTGAGCATTCTGCATGATGCTTGTTAAAATCATAATTAATATATAGCAATATACTGTAGAATTAAAGTGCTTCATTGGTAGCCTAGCTAGCTTAACCCTAGGGGCGTCTAGATTTCTAAGATACTTTATTGGTAAATTATGGGCAAGACTTTCCAACCCCTTTTGTTTTCTTAAATTACACTGTTGTTGCGTTTTTTGACCAGCAGATGGCAGCAGACAAACCAGACACTGTGATAAGAACATAGACAAAAACAATACTTTGAAGGCCAAGATTAATATGAATACCTTTGAAAAACATTTTTTTTTCCAAGCTTGAATGTTTGATACAGTGCTACTGTACATGGGGTTAAAAGGGCGTTCCAGTCATCAAGTGCCCACATGGTTAATTTGAGGCCTGAAGTAGAGGGTACCGTAAGGTCATTTTGTCCAAAAGCTGTTTTTGATTCCCTCCTATTCCATCATTAAAAGGCTGAGTGCCCTACTTTTTTTGGAATACACTGTACAGTTCCCAAATATGATGGAAAATCAATTATAACTCCCAAAGCATACATAGTTTCCAAGATCTGGAACCCCAAAGTGGCAAGACTCTTCAACACACGTTTCACTAATTCAGTTTTTCAGGCTTAATATAGCCAAAAATAATCAAGGCATGCCATTTTTAAGTACATCATCTGGTAGACAGGGTCATATTGAGGGGCCATGGTGATTTTTAGGCCTGTATCTTCCTTCAAACTAAAAGCAGAGGTGTCAAAATCTGCTTGTAAATTTTGTATGCAATTCACAGGCTTGAAAAGTGGGCATGGCACCCCAACTTTGGAGGGCTTCATCTCCGCAACCGTAGGGTGCTAATACTTGGTATTCTTTCAATTGACATCAAAAGGCACCTGTATGTGAGATATCGGCTAAATCGGAGAGGGTCATGTGGGGAAGGCGTGTGAATTGACATGGAATGACCCATATCTCATATACCCTACTTGATATCCAACTTGTAAAATGGAAAGTGTATTTGTTTTATGCTGTAATAATTCGACTCTTGAGTGAGTGGTCCAAACACTAAGACTGTCTGCACCTTATGAAGTGTTCTTTTGAGCTAATACTTGACCAGTTGCATTTTGGTATAGCACTAATTCTTAAATGTTCCTGAAAGATTGGTAATCTAGAGGAGTGGATTCAATGCTAGGACAGGCAAGCCACAACCACTCCCTCTATGCGCCATGTCATGTGTGGCTGTTCATAATTCTTCATCACCTCAATGTACTTCATCAGCTCCTGGACGTAGCGGTCCCGGTCGGAGGGCACGTCGCAGTGGGACTGCATGTAGAGCACGGGCGCCAGGCCCTCCCTCCTCCAGCGGTTCTTCTCCTGCAGGGACACGGCCGTGGGCCGCAGCAGGTACTCCAGCGAGGGCAGCCACTGCAGGGTGAGCGGGTAGTCCGACTCGCGCCTGAACGTGGCCGTGTAGTTGAAGAGACGTATGCCAGGGCCATGGGAGAGCACGTAGTTGTTCATGGGCGATTCCTCGTGAAACAGGGCCCACGTCTGGTGGGGTAAGCGGGGCAGGGGCGCCTCGTAGGCCCGGAAGTCCGTGCCGTAGAAGATGATGGCCGACGTGCGCTTGTAGAGCTGCACTTTACGGTTACGCGTGACCAGGCAGGAGGAGTGGTGGCAGTCGATGCGCTCCGTGTCGCCGGGGAAGTGGGGGAAGAGGCCCGCGCTCCACCACAGGATGATGGGCAGCTCCTTGTTGCCACGGGAGTCGTTGTTGCCGGGGCCTCTGTAGGAGGCGACGGCGGCGGCGAACTCCATGTCGGTCAGAGCGCTCTGGGGCTGGAAGGCCCCGTGGTCTCCTGTGTAGAACACTTCCTGATCCTCCTGACCCCAGCAGCGTGGAAGAGAATACAGCAGTAGACCCAACAGCCAGCACACAACATCCATCTGTAACAACAAACATGGCATTCACTCAGCTTTCATTGACATGACTCTGTGTGTGACTTTATTGTTATGACCAACACTAAACAGACACATTTATTGTGTTTTCACAACATTGGATTTGTATTGCCTTTGGCTATACTGCATAGGCTGTGGCTTTATGACCCATAGTAAACAGAGGATACAGGAAAAAGAGAAAATGAGTGCCTGATCCAATTGCAACGCTTACTCAGAGTCTATAAACAAGAACGATGCAGGCCTGTTAGCTTAACAAGCAAAGGCAGTTTGCTTAATGCCAGCCTTGTTTAGCCCACTAGGGTCTGCATTCCAGATGAAATGGAAAGCAATTTAATTAGCGTTACCTTTACAACAGAACCAGGGCAGCTCCTCCAAACCGTGCTCACATTTGTGTAACGTTACGCATCATTCATCGACTTCCCTCATTTGTTTGATTTACAACTGCGAAATACATTACATTTGTCCCTTGTTTTGGGTCCACTCTTCTGGAAAATAAAGTGATGTGTATAAAGCGAAATGTGTTTCCGGTTCCCGTACAGAAAGGACACAATGTCAAAATAAAAGTGTATTGTGTTTTTTCCCCCTGTGACAACACACCCCGCCCCTTCAACTACAGAATAATACATCAAAAACCCATCATTGGCTATACAAGAAACAATCATTATAAATGCATACACTGTATGTGCTGTAAGGAAGAAGGTGCAAAATTAATTTTGTTGAAAATGCACAAAAAATATGACAGTGAAGTCAACCAAGGCATAACTGACATATCCCATTATTAGTCTTGCGTGACATAAATTGAGCATTATCCTTTTCACATGATGCACACAACTAACCATCTCTCTCTCTCTCTCTCTCTCTCTCTCTCTCTCTCTCTCTCTCTCTCTCTCTCTCTCTCTCTCTCTCTCTCTCTCTCTCTCTCTCAACTTGATGTCTGTCATTTGACGGGTCATTATCCAATTATGAGACGTGGGGGAGGTCAGCTGCATAATAAAATTAGAGCAAAACAAACTTTGAAGTCAAGAGGATGTCGGTTAAAATCAACAGTAAGGCCGACTGTTCAAGTAACTTTACCATCTTATGGGATGGGCGTTAGGACCATGGATATTGGGATGCAGCAGGAGGGCGCATCTACAGCAAGTTCATAGCATGGAAAATCAGCGCAGCGGCAGCTGGGCGCGCAAGGAATCTCCACATCATGGTACAGAATGAGGTAAATAACCGACGCGGTTCACAATTTACTTTTGGTTTTGGTCTTAGCTCCCGTGCGCGCAAATTAATTTGAGATGGTGAAGTTCAGTTTGATTTTCACTCGCCGATTTTACCATCAAACAACCAAGACAGCTGGTAATAACAAGCTAGCAGGCAAGCCACGACCAGCGGCAGCAACCGCTTCAGTGCTAGCATGGTAGCCAAGCCACGAAGTAATGTGTCTTTGCCAAACTACAATATCCTGTTTCGTATTCATCGGGGCTTGCATGCATCTTTTGTATATGATCAAATATTGAACAGGCATCTGTCTAAGATTTGTAATGAAAGCAGACGTATGACTTTAGCTAGAAATATGCTGAAGTATGTTAGCCTGTCATGCGCAGCTTTGACACTTCCTGTTTCGGTGTCATCTGCCTGACTCATTAGGGGCCAAGCAGCGAAGCTGGCGAAGGCCCCTACTGTTTTAGCTGGTATTCTTATTATTATTATGTCACCTCTTTCCTCTCCTTAGCAAGTCTATGGCAGCCCATAGAACCGTACGTAGGAAAATGCTGTAAATCGGCACACACATTCGGGCCCGGCTCAGCATTACCCACAGCAATTTATAGGTCCCCAGCCCCAACGCTCTAGCGCCACCAACAGGTCAAAGTTGCAGGTACATTTCTGCTTGTAACTTTTGAACCGCTGGGCCAATTTTCATAAACTTGGTATCCCTGGAATCCTTGGGCCAAGACGAATCCAACGCACCCTATGACGTCATTTTCCGCCAGGATAGTTTTCCCGCCATTTTGAATTTTTTAAAATTCAATAAAAATGTTATTTTTCCCGCAATTTTTGGCCAATTCGCCCGAAACTTGGTATATAGTATCTCTGGACAGAGCTACGCATGGGGTCTCAAGGAATATTAGATATCTTTTATCGTTTTGCCGTGACAGCCAATCAAAATTGTCGTGAAAGTGGTGAAACAGGAAGTGAAGTCATATCTCAGCAACCGTTTGTTGAATTAGGTTGGGATTTTGTATACACATAGTAGGCCATCCCATGACCTACCACAAAAAAAATCAGAACCCCAGCTCAAACTCTGTAGCGCCACCAGCAGGTCAAAATTTTAGCTACATTTTTGCGTGTAGCTTTTAAACCATATGCACGATGTAAAATATATTATTATCACTAGAATCCTTGGGCCAAGCCGAATTCAACGCACTATATGAAGTTATGTCAACGCAGAAGGGAAATTCCGCCATTTTGAATTTTGTAAAATTCACTGTAAGTCTATGGTAGCCCATAGAACCATACATAGGAAAATGCTGTAAATTGGCACACATATTTGAGGCAGCATCAACATTACCCACAGCGAGTTATAGGTCCCCAGCCCCAATAGTCTAGCGCCACCAGCAGGTGAAAGTTGCAGTTACATTTCTGCTTGTAACTTTTGAACCGCTGGGCCAATTTTCATAAACCTGGTATCCCTGGAATCCTTGGGCCAAGACGAATCCAACGCACCATATGACGTCATTTTCTGCCTGGATAGTTTTCCCGCCATTTTGAATTTTTTAAAATTCAATAAAAATGCTATTTTCCCCGCAATTTTTGATCATTTCGCCCGAAATTCGGTATATTGTATCTCTGTACTGAGGTTTGTATGGGGTCTCAAGAAATATTAGATATCTTTTATCGTTTAGCCGTGACAGCCAATCAAAATTGTTGTAAAAGTGGCAAAACAGGAAGTGAGGTCATATCTCAGTAACCCTTTGTCGGTTTCGGCTAGGATTTTTTACACATATCAATGTCCATCCTATGACCTACTGAAAAAAAATTCAGACCCCCAGCTCAAACTCTGTAGCGCCACCAACAGGTCAAGATTTTAGCTACATTTTTGCCTGTAGCTTTTAAACCATGTGCACAATGTAAAATATATTATTATCACTAGAATCCTTGGGCCAAGCCGAATCCAGCACACTATGTAACGTTATGTAAACGCAAAAGGGAAATTCCGCCATTTTGAATTTTGTACAATTAAATAAAATGCTACTTGTCACACAATTTTTGTCAGAATGACCAGCAAAAAGGTACACATCATCTTCAGACTGATAGGCATTAGGGTAGTCAAAGAATTTTCAATACCTCTTATCGTTTGGAGGTGACAGCCAATCAAAATTGTATTAAAAGTGGCAAAACAGGAAGTGAGGTCATATCTCAGCAACCGTTTGTCAGATTCTTTTAGCTATTTTTTGCACACATACTACTCAATCCCATGATCTCCCCCCAAAAAAAATCCAGATTCCCAGCTCAAACTCTCTAGCGCCACCAACAGGTAACAGGAAGTGAGCTTATATTTGTCAGCCCTTTAAGGGATTCAAAATAAACTTGGTTCATGTGAGCACACTCCCCTCCAAGGAATGCACACCAACATTGGCGAGATTTGGGCCAAGGGGGGCGCTGCAGTTCCTTCTGTTGCCGTGGCGACTTTGGCAAGTTTACTGCTTGGCCCCGCATTGCTGCTTGCAGCTATATTTGTTGTTGTTTTATTGTGAGTAGTTCTATGGAAAAGCTTCTGAAGGACGATGTGCTTGAATAAATGTGATGATTTCAGTGAAAATAAATGCAAAAGTGATGATTGCCCTGTTAGTTAAAAAAACCCACCTGATTGCTGTTACATTAAGAAGTTTGATAGAAGCCTACCATGCAATGACATTTTGAAACTTGTTGATAAATGGGCTATGTTTGGAAGATAAGCAAAGAAAGCTATTGGTTTCAGGCTGCTGACTGTTATTGGTCCAAACCGTCCAATCCCTTGCTGTGTGTGAAGGGTGGTGGTCAGAGATCCCTCATTGTGACAGGACAGGGTCACTGACCTTTGAAGTAAACATGACTTGTAGTAGACCTCATTCAGTCTGGCATTGCTTCACCACTCCTGCAGCTGCCAATAAAATGTGTGTTGGTCATTTTAAGGGTCGTAAGGGAGCACATTTAAGTCAGATGACTACTGAGTAGGCCTACTGACCAGAACAAGCAGGACCAAAAAAACACATCATGCCTTGGTTTCCATTTAAAGTGGCATTGCTTCACCATTCCTTCAGACCTTCTTGTCAAATGTATTTGATATCTTAAGGGAGTAAAGGGGTACAATTGAATGGAAACCAAGCCATGTTGATCATGCTTTTTTCCTTTTCTGTTAGGTAAGAGTGTGCATTATTTTGTTCTTATTAGTTAATTAACACTTTTTTAAACCTTGCACAG
Source organism: Engraulis encrasicolus (assembly GCF_034702125.1). NCBI lineage: Eukaryota > Metazoa > Chordata > Actinopteri > Clupeiformes > Engraulidae > Engraulis > Engraulis encrasicolus. Next base: position 35,607,388 of record NC_085879.1, on the reverse strand, counting down.
TGCTTTAAATCTCTTTGTACTGTGATTAATGACAATGCCGGCTTTCTATTCTATTCTAAGTTACAGTAAGCTGAAGTGGTCTGTAGCAATAACAGCTTTCTCTTCTCTTCTAGTTTACATTAAGTGGTCAGTAACCTAGTCATAATGGCAAGCGACAATATCATAACAGCTTTCTATTCTATTCTTACCAATTTTATTCTATTCTATTCCATTCTGGTCTATTCTGTTCACATCTATTCTATTCTGTTCTTACCAATTGTATTCCATTCTATTCCATACTGTTATATTCTGTTCTCATCTATTCTATTCTATTCTATTCTATTCTGTTCTATTCTCATCTATTGTATTCCACTCTATTCTATTCTATTCCACTCTATTCTATTCTGCTCTTCTCTTTTCTATTCTATTCTAGGTTACACTAAGGGGGTCAGTAGCCTAGTCATCCAGGGCAGCGAGTGAAGCGGAGTGGGACTGGTGAGAACAGCCAGCCAGCCAACCAGCCAGCCGGGCAGCCATGAGCGGCAAGAGCCTCCTGCTGAAGGTGATCCTGCTGGGGGATGGCGGCGTGGGCAAGTCCTCGCTGATGAACCGCTACGTCACGGACCGCTTCGACTCGCAGTCCTTCCACACCATCGGTGTGGAGTTCCTGAACCGCGACCTGGAGGTGGATGGGCGGCTGGTGACGCTGCAGATCTGGGACACGGCGGGCCAGGAGCGCTTCAAGAGCCTGCGCACGCCCTTCTACCGCGGCGCCGACTGCTGCCTGCTCACCTTCGCCGTGGACGACCTGCAGAGCTTCCAGAACCTGGGCTGCTGGAAGAAGGAGTTCATGTACTACTCGGACGTGCGCGACCCGGAGCGCTTCCCCTTCGTGGTGCTGGGGAACAAGGTGGACAACAAGGAGGAGGACAGGGAGGTGGGGGCCGACGAGGCCCGGGCCTGGTGCGAGGAGAACGGGTGTTACCCGTACTTCGAGACCAGTGCCAAGGACGACACCAACGTCAGCTCGGCCTTCGAGGCGGCCGTGCGGGAGGTGATCAAAGGGGAGGATCAGATGGACCACACGTTGCTTAGCAACACCATCGACCTGCACGGGAACCGCAAAGCCCCGCGCTCTGGGTGCTGCTGATTTCGACCGGTTTACTCGCTCCCCATGGTACTGCTGCGGCTGCCTCTCTTGAACTTATGTGAACCTCTTTACCTGATCTTGATCCGACACCCATCCCAACTCCCCACAACAAATAGTATTGTTTTTGCAAGTACAGACTTCCAAGGTTCAGTTTAAGGTTTTACAGATTATATCCACAGTGTAACTCAGATATGGTACTATTTGTGGCACTACGGTCTTCGATGCAGTTTTGGTTGTTACAGCAAACGTTTTTTTTTCATTATGGTACAAAGCGTTCCCGTTCAGTTTTCTGTAAAACTTTAACAGGCACAGGTCTCAGTGGTCCAATTGGAGGTTTTACTGATTATATCCATTGTGGAACTCAGATATGGTACCATTTGTGGCACTGCGGTGCAGTTTTGGTTTACACAGCAACTGTTTTTTCATTCTAGTACAAAGTGTTCTCATTCACTTTTATGTGTGGAGGTTGTTGCAAGGTCCGAGTACTTTGGGGCCCCGTACGGATGAACATTTCATAGGTGTCGTAACCACAATATTATGACTGACTTCTATCACTCACTACACCCTTAAGTATTCACAAGAGCACAGTCTACTGCACTACGGCGTCAGATGTTTTGCCTTTATGACATTTCAAGGTCGTCATGGGTTGTCAGGTGACTTGACAACACAGTATAGTATGTATAATCTCAAAGCATATGGTACATTTCATATTATGGTACTGAACATGACTGTATATTAAACAAAACACACTGGCTATATACACAATTACTTATGGTTCAGTTCAGCAGAATATACTATGTCAAGTAAGGTAATGAACATATACTAACTTATTGTGCTATTGTAAAGTGAGCAGGTACAAAGGGAATTTGTATATTTTTGTTTTGGAAAGGGACAGATGACGGTATCTCCAACACATGGCTATTTTATAGGTCTTTGAAACACTGGTCATTGATTCATTTATCGTGTTACAATAATCTGAAAAACCTTTTTCAAGTTTTGTTTGGTCTTTTTTAAATGGGTTATTCTCATCAATTATTTGTTCCTTTGTTTGTTTGTTGTTTTTTTCTGTAGTGTGTCTACTGATTCATAAAACTTGCGGTGCTGTGCACTTTTTTATTTTACATTAGAAGTGACTCAAAAGCAGATGTGCTATGACATAGCTGACCAGTTTTTAGCATGAATTCACTTCTGTGTCTTCTGGCAGGGCTTCAGAAATGGATGAAAACACTGTGTTGAGCGTTTTGAAAAGCACATGAGCAGCGAAGGGAATAACTAGCGACCCCCATCCCCTCAGCCGAGTTTCACAACGTACAGAGTATTAATGACTGACTTTATGGTCCTAGTTACACTTAAATCTGTAGTCAGTTACCCCAGAGGTCATGACCTTGTCTTTGGCTGCCTTGTGTTGCCACAGTTTTTAAAGAACATTCCAGTCTCTGAAAACATAACACATATCTGTTATTTTTATTTATTTACATGTCTTTTTTTATAAGTTGATTCCTAAATTCTTTGTATATGTTTTCATTTCAACTCCTTTCAACATCCGTCCACTTTGTTTTCAGAACAGCACCGTTTGATGCATTTCCACAATAGAAAATGACAACAAAAATATTATTTTGATAATCCGGAAGCTCTACGTAAAATGTTGGATTTCTGAATGGTTGTGCGGGCGGGCTGTGCTGTGCCATGATGCCTATGCCCCCTGGGCTACTGTTGTACTCGCTCATGTGAGCATAACAAACCCAGAGTGCTTTGATGTGACTGTGTTTTCATGCAGGTTTGGTTGAAATGCTGTTACCTTCCTGTTAATCTCTCATCAGTGTTTCATGTGAATGGTACGCAGTGAGGAGGAAACAGTTAGAAAAACGCTGTGATGTTTTTTTTTTTCCCCCCCACTGAGATATACCTGTTGTAGTAGTACGGTACTCCATTAAGGTCATTCAAAACGGTTTCTTGTCAGCAGAGTTTGGAAAACCATGTGACAGTATTTACAGATTCCTTCTGTTCTGCTCCGGCTTCGGTTCGAAAATTGGCCGTTAACAGGAAACGAGCAGTCTTCATTATGGATACAAAACTAATTGGATAATCTGCTTTCATGTTACTGGCCGTTATTTTTGTGTTACTTACATTCCTTGGGGCTTGTTAGCCTCACAGGGAATCTCTTGCTGCTGTGTATCAAACTTATTGTTCAAATATTTACACTCATTGGGCATCAATTAATAAACACAGCTGAAGCCTTCCTTACAAGTGCGCACACTCACTCCCTCGCTGCTCGGATATACGAGTCATAGCATGCTGCCTGCAACCCGGCTGGTATAAATACACACACACACACACACACACACACACACACACACACACACACACACACACACTGCAGAGGATTCTGAATTCTGTTGCCTGTCTTAACCAGTGTAGGCCTACTTTTGATCCTTAAGGGTTTGAGATGTTGGGATCTTTTTTATTATTATTATTACACTGAGTCTGGAAATCGAAATGTATTTTTCCAGTCTGAGTTGGATCATACTGTATGTGAATCCTGTGGCTTTTGTATTATATTGCTGCCCAAACCCCTCCCCATCATGGCACCATTCATTTTTTTTTTTAAATGAGGCTGAAATCTAATTTTTGTCTGAGGGCTTGACTGTGTAGAATGTAAGCAGCAGTAGTGGCAGTGTGTGCAAACCTGGAGGGGACACACACACACACACACACACACACACACACACAGATGGCTGATGTAGGCTAGAGCAGTGTGGATATACCCACTTATAAAGTACTGCCCTGGCACACTGGAAAGCGAGATGGAGGGAAAATAAACACTGCAGTATCCTCTTGCCACACAGTGTTGCACTCGTGTCAGTGTACGCTTTGAACCCCCAGCAGCGAGCGAGTGCTTTTGGACAGATCGCGTAATTGGTCCTGGAAAAAAAAAATTGTTGGACAAACTCCTCATGTATCAAACCTTTCCAAACCCTCCTCTAGCCATCTCCGATCATCTCCTGAGTTGCACTAAAGAGGTCAGGACTGGCTTTGTTTACAAACCTTACTAATTTAGTGGCGAATATCCAGTGGCAATGCTATGAATAAATCATGCGGAATACCAAATGAAAGCTGCATTCTGAGTGATCTGTTTAAGGTGAACAAAAGGAGGCGGGAGGGGTTAAATTGAAGGATACTCTGACCACTTTGTTGTTGTGACTTTATTTCTTAACAAAGATTACAGTACATTCCAAAAATATATAGTGCTTACTGTGGCTATGTGATATCGCTAGTTATTTTATAGCTCACACTTTGTTACAATGACTAAATGAAATATGTACACTTAAACAAAATGCACAAAATACTGTACACATTTCCAAATGATTTTTTTAAAGAACAAAAATGTCTAATTTGCACTCTATCTAATGGTCTACAATTTGGTCTCATGTCATAGTTCAACTTTTTTTTTAATCCATAGCAAAAATAAACTGTGGCCCTTTCAGAAGAAGGCCCTAAGCAATGTACAAAAACAATTAACAATTTCTCTCAAAAATGTGGAACTAAATAACTCCCCTGGGCAACGGCAGTATGCTACCTCTTAGGAAATAAACACCCATCTAACACAACTTAATTTCTGAGGGCCTGCCAGCCTGCTTCTCTCACTTGGTCACAGTATGGGGGGTGGTGATGATAGTGGAGCCAAGCAGCTGTTCCCTCGGTCACGTGACGTCCAGTGTGGACACAGTAACCGAGGAGGAGGCCGAGCGGAGGTTGCTGTTGTGGTCCTTGAGCAACGCTCCGAACAGGGCGAGCTGCTTGGCTCGCTTCAGCCGCTCGCGATGCTGCTGCCGCCGGAGCACCACCTGACTCACTGCCAGGTGTGTGGAGTAATGGACCTGCAGGGAGGGAGGGAGGGAGGATGGCAGAGTTGCGAGAGAGGGAGAGAGGGCACACCTGCACACCTGTGCCATGGCAATGACATGCAGGCATCTACTAACACAATACAATACAACACACACTGACGGGGGGGCCAAAGGGGTCAGTTGTCCCAGGCAGGTCCATGGGGAGAGGAAGGCATCCCGAATCAAGTTCTCATTCATTACATTGGCCTCGTATACATGAGACATTTACTTCAGAATTAACTCACTTTAATTCTGAATAAAGCTTAATTCCGCTCTGAAAACGTCACGTAAATACTTCACAATTTGGAATTAAATGAAAGATCAATGTAAACACGGCAGAATTATTAATTTGGAATTAAAAATGTCATGTAAATGTAGCCATTATGTATTGGATGGGGGGATGGGGACTTTCAGATGACTTTGTCCTAGCCCTGGGCCCTGGCCAAAGCTTGTCAGCGGCCCTGCACACCTGCAGTCACAGAGGCTGCCTCTCGATTCATTTCATTTCATCTGTGGAGCGGTTATGCTCACTGTAGTTTCACATGGGAACATGAAGGCCTACTACCCATGTTTCCCTTTTTTAAAAAAAGCTTGCACACTTGCAGTCACCAGATTAGAAAATGTAACCTGTGCTGTGTAATAAACTATGTGTACAAACAACATGGCCCTATGTTCCTAAATAATAATTCCAACAAATATTGTTAGTAATAAACGAGGAAATACTCACAGGAACACAAGTTTCTTTTCCCGTAAGGATTAATTAGAGACAGGTCTAAGGTGAGACAAGGGGTGTTATACAATAACTACTCATTTTCACTTGACCGTTACTGATACAAGACAATCAGCTTAACTCAGATAACATATTAAACTTGCATAAAGAGGTGACATTTGGCAAACACTTGGGGGAGTAGACACACACACACACACACACACACACACACACACACACACACACACACACACACACACACACACACACACACACACACACACACACACACACACACACACACACACACACACACACACACACACACGCGCACACACACACACACACACACACACACATCTATAGCATTCCCTGACACATTTACACACATTTTCAGAAATAAAAAAACTAACCTCTTCATGTTCAGAAAACAATTTACAGAATCAAAAAAGAAAGAAAGTTCTACTCCAAAAAACACGTTTAGCCTACTCCAGGTCTTAAATTCTAGCCTAGTACTAGGGACATTGTTGGGAGCCATCCGTCCATCCCAAACATCTGCCTTTGCCCGGACATCTGGTCACCATGGCCACAAAGACTGCTTGACCCGACTACCATGGTTGCCGTGCCGACTAGCACTGTGGGTAGGAGTGAGGGGAATTCCCTGAGCCGTGGGGTCCAACTCAAACTAGTACCTCGCGTCCTTTTCTTTTGCCTGTGGCCTCTTCTCCTCCGTGGAGAAAACAATAAACTTTCCCTTGTCGTCAGCCTAGGCAGAGCAACTTTTTGAGGGCTTTCCCAAATTTCACATCCCCATTGCGGGTGACAAAAAATGTCGTTGTGCTTTTGCGAGATATTAAATAAAGCTTTGATCATCAATGACCTCTTGCCTCGCATCATGAGGCAAGGAGCAACAGGGAAGGATGGGAGGCACGAGTTTGACTTGGAACCTTGGTGCACCAGTCACCGTGAGGGCTCTGTTCAAGCAGTCCAGGGGTGCGTTTCTCGAAGCCAGAAATGCTACCTACGTTAGCTACTTTGTTGTTTGCAAACTTTGACAACTACCCAAGTTGCTAACTACTAACAACTATGCTTTCGAGAAACGCACCCCAGCTCAGACCCCGTCTTTGTGTGCAATGGTAAGGCGCTCCCTGTGACATGGTAAGATGACCCCGTTTGTGTGTGGGGCAATGGAGATGGGGTTTTGCGGTTAGGTTAAGACACCCAGGGAAGCTGACAGGAGAGGGATAAATGGGACAGTTGCCCCAGGCCCGGAGAGAGAGGCCCGGAATGGCAATCTCATTACATTGTATGTATTGCGGGTGGGGGAGGGGCCCTTTCAGATGACTTTGTCCTGGGCCCGGCCAAAGCTGCCAGCTGCCCTGTAGACGCCCGTCTGATCGGTGCCCTGTCAGAGAGAAAGAGGGTGTTGTGGTCTATTGTGAGACATCACGCCTTCTGCCTGCACACGAAAAGGGTTGTGAGAAAGAAGCACAGGGGTCACTGCGGAAACCACTAGCACTGGTTTTGTCTGGCACCATGGCAACCAGATGTAAGCGATGGCATCCATGTTTAACAAAACATCAATTTTAGAGCCTTTTTTTTCCTTAAAAGCTTCGGTAGCAAATTGTCAATGTTCCTTATAAACATTTTGGGAGAAAAAAACATCTCCTTTGGAATTAATTTCACAGCTTCTTGATACAAAATAAATGTGTTGTGAAAGACAAACAAATCTAAGCAAAACCACACCCTCAAAAGAGAAATAAATCAGTGCAAACGATAATAGATCACAAAAACAGAGGTTTAGGTCCTCTTCACAAAATAAAACACACACACACAACCATGTAAATCGTGAAGCAACACTGGTTTCCATCTAATTTTAAAACACACAAGTTCCAAAATCCTCTCAAGATTTTCTTCAACTGCCATGACGGTGATAGAGTGAGTAGCGGGACATCACAGCTGATGGAAAAAAAGGATCCTGCAGCTGTGAGGTCGCTGGTGTATAGCAACAAGCCCAGTGTGTGAAAGACAGAGAAGAAGTTCCCAAGTGTCCTTTGTGTCACGCTGGAAGCATGTGTGTGCTGTGCGCCTCCACGTCCCATTGTTCTTTAGCCGTGAAAAGGACAAATAAGGAGGACTAACACCGTGGACTTATCCCTTTTCTTCCCAAGTACCTCAGCACTGCAAAGTTGTAGGTGGTGGAGGCCACATAGGTCAACTAGAGAAAAAGAATAGAAAGAAAGGAAAGGGACGAATAGGCAGAAGGAAAAGTCAGAGAGAAGGACACCAGAGTGTTTGTGGGAAAAGGGAAAACAAGCAAGCAAAAGATGATGACATTTATACCACATTCATCCAAACAGTATGTCAGATGATTCAAACGTCACGCACGTCATGACATTACTGCACTGAAGAAAACATTTCTTCCCGAACGCTAGCCTGAGAATGACCCCCCCTGTATTTTTTGGCGCTTCTGCTGTGTGAGCGCAACAGAGTGACGCGGTGGTGAACAGATGGACTTCAGTCTGAATAGTGCATAACTAATGCCCAGCTGGATTCCTGAACACCTACTACTAGTGCTCATGCTCACAGGGCTGTAGCCTCTTTGTGCAAGGGTGGAGTGTGACGGTGTGTGTGTGTGGGGATTTGTGTGTGTGTGTGTGTGTGTGCGATCAGGGGTAGGGGGTGTGTGCAGTATGTGTGTGTGTGTGTGTGTGTGTGTGTGTGTGTGCAGTATGTGTGTGTGTGTGTTTGGGATGGGGGGCGTCACGCCCCAAGCTGTGTACTCACCAGAGCCAGCAGCGTGATCCCAGCACCAGCGAATGCAGCTATGTAGAGGTCATAGGTCAGGAAGAACTGAGAGACGAGAGAGAGAGAGAGACGAGGGAGAGAGAGAGGGAGAGGGAATGTGAGATGGGGGTAGAGACAGAGAGAGAGAGAGCGAGAGAGAGCGAGAGAGAGATGGAGAGTGAATGTGAGATGGGGGTAGAGACAGAGAGAGAGAGCGAGAGCGAGAGGGAGAGAGAGAGAGAGAGAGAGAGAGAGAGAGAGAGAGAGAGAGAGAGAGAGAGAGAGAAAGAGCGAGAGCGAGAGAGAGAAGGAGAGATAACATAAGATTGTGTGCCTGAGCAAGGAGATACAGTAGAGTGCCAGGGGGAGAAGAGTGGCGTCTAGTGGGTGTCACTTTCATGTGCTGTAGGCTTTTTGATGGGGGTCCCCACTGACTCACTTGGGAGGTGGTGGAATCACACATGGCCTGGGGCTCGACTTACCTCTCTTGTTTTGCACACGTTTGACAGGACCATTCCGCAGGCTTTCCCCGGAATGGCATTCCAGGGGAGCAACCCTTAGGGAGACAAGAAACAAGAGTTGTTTGATTTTTCTTTTTCGGCTCGAGCTCGGCTCGTCTGAGAGAAAGTGTTAGCAGACAAGCAGATATGGTTGGTGCCTGATATCTGTAACCAAAGTGATGAAACAAGTCGAAATCGTATTCTCACTGGGGTTTAACTGACACAGGGTCCTGGAACCACACTTCCCTCCAATGTTCGATTTGAAGCATGAACCATGACTGGAAATCAATGGGGAATATCTTTTTCTTTTCTTTTTCTACTCCAAACAGTTGATCCATCAGAACTTGATCTTAAATTCATAGAACACTATTGATGTAAGAAAAATCCTGCACTCCATTCCACGAGCAAAAACACCCTTTAAAATGATGTTTTTCAGTCATCCGGCTTTCTTGAGATACTTCAATGACTTAAACACTTTCCTTGTGAAATACAGTGTAGGTAGGCAGAAGAATTGTTCTTGCATTTGAATGATGACCTTGCTTTAGTGATTTCAAATGCATGAGTCCAACTACTGAGGTATGCAGAAGCGTTGTCTTTTTAAATATAATACAACCAACTGTGCTGTCCAACCCAACCAAACCCTTGCGGTTCAATTTCAAGTATTATCCTTTGACTGCAAATCTAAGGGGGATATCTTTTTTAAAACACTTGAGCCGGGGGGGGTGCTTTGGCATGGCATAGCGTAGCGTGCTTATACGTACGTACCATCTTCGGGCAAGTCTACCTGTGGGGACACGGGTTCGAATTTGGTCTGGGTCATTTCCCAAACCTTCCTCAGCTCTCTCTCTCCAACTACTTTCCTCACGCTCTCTATGATCCTATCTGAATAAAGGCAAAGCCCAATAAAAACACTTGAGGCATCAGAACTTGAGATCAAATGTATAAAACACTATTTATTTATAATTAACAGCGTCTTTATTTTCACTACTTATTCTGTCTAAGCTATTTCATCTCACTATCTTTTTGTATACCTTGTTGATATGGGCCTTGCACTTTTGTCTGATGTAAATAAATAATTGAATTGAACTCCTCTCTAATCCTGGGCCCTTACTTACACTACACTCAGTAAGTCCTCCACTATTCATGTTACTGCTGTCTTTCTGTTCTAGTTCATTACTTGCATACCACTGTACTCTGTATTGACTCCCCCATTCTGTACTTGCATGTATGTCCTTTTTGTAAGTCGCTTTGGTTAAAAACGTCTGCTAAATATAAATGTAATGTAATGTAATGATATAATTTTATGTGGGGCAGCCGTGGCCTAGTGGTTAGAGAGTTGGTCTTTCAATCTAGGGGTTGCAAGTTCGTAATCCCCCCTGACCTCTCCCTACATCACCATCCATGGCTGAAGTGCCCTTGAGCAAGGCAGCTAACCCCACATTGCTCCAGGGACTGTAACCAATACCCTGAAAAATAATAACTATAAGTCGCTTTGTATAAAATGAAAGTGTCAGCTAACTGCAATGTAATGTGATGATGTGATGTAATGTATGAATGGACATTTACCATATTGTCTGGCATCGATACACAGCTGGTTGATGCTGGTGGGGGTCTCGGTTAGGACGTCGATGGTGTGGCAGGTGGAGTGCATGTTGTAGAAGAAGTAGACCGGCAGGGCTGACAAGGCAAACACCAGGAGCCATATGACAGCCAGGATATACGTGATCGCAATGAACTATGAGGAAAGGATGGCAAAGACAAAAGAAATAAATGAATCAAAACATAAAAATTAAAATGTTCAGGCACCACAATTATACGTAGGTATGTACAGGGGTTGGACAAAATAATGGAAACACCTGTCATTTTAGTGTGGGAATTTTCATGGCTCAAGTGGACCAGCCTGTCGGCCAATCTTCATTAATTGCACATCGCACCAGTAAGGTGAAGTGTGAAGGTTCAATTAGCAGGGTAAGAGCACAGTTTTGCTCAAAATTTTGCAATGCACACAACATTATGGGTGACATATCAGAGTTCAAAAAGGAGAAATTCTTGGTGCGCATGTAACTGTTGCATCTTTGACCTAGATAGGAAGTCTTTGTGATTGATTAAGAGCCACGGCATCCAAGGTAATGTCTGCATACCACCAAGAAGGATGAACCACATCCAACAGGATTAACTGTGGATGCAAGAGGAAGCTGTCTGAATCCTCTGAAAGGGATGTTTGGGTGCTAACCCAGACTGTATCCAAAAAACATAAAACCACAGCTGTCCAAATCACAGTAGAATTAAATGTGCACCTCAACTCTCCTGTTTCCACCAGAACGGTCCATCGAGAGCTCCACAGGGTCAATATACACGGCCGGTCACCCAAACATCTCTTTCAGACAGCTTCCTCTTGCGTCCACAGATAATCCTGTTGGATGTGATTCATCCTTCTTGGTGGTATCCAGACATTACCTCAGATACCGTGGCTCTTAATACATCACAAAGACTGGCTGTCCCAGTCAGAGATGCAACAGTTACACGCGCACCAAGAATTTGAACATGTCACCGATAATGTTGTGTGCATTGCAAAATTTACTTGCCCTACTAATTGAACCTTCACACTTCACCTTACTGGTGCAATATGCAATGAATGAAGATTGGCCAACAGGCTGGTCCACTTGAGCCATGAAACTTCCCACACTAAAATGACAGGTGTTTCCATTATTTGTCCAATGCACTGCAATGCAATGAACTATGAAAGGATGACAAAGAAAAGAGAAATGAATGAAACATAAAATGAAAATGTCCAGGCAGCATCATTTAAGAACTCAAAAATATCAAAACATTATCTCATTCAAAAAACACCACGATTAGAGGTATGTGATTGCAATGGACTAGTAAAGAATGAAAAGAAATGCATGACAAATAAAATGAAAATGTCCAGGCAGAACCATTTCGGAACTCAAAAGTATTGAAACAGCAATTTGTTCAAAAAGTAGCTTGATTACACATCCACACTTGTCAATCACAGGAAAATGACTTTCTGATAAGGTTCATTCAAGGTAGACACTTTTTTTTCAGTGGACATTCTCGGTGCTGAATGTTAACATTCGCCAGAAAGACTTTTATGCCACTCGGCAGTGATGTAATTTTCAGAGCTGTCAATCCCAGACAGAGTATAGGTTTGAGTTATCTTAATGTGATGAGCAGTGCAGACAGCCGGTAGACCACCTGCTCACTAAAGTCAAGAAGAACGTTCCGTGATTCAACTGTGAATTAAAACCTGACAGCTTTTCCACCCCTGTTAGACCACTCTGAGCTGTAGACAGGTAGATGAACTGCTGTACACACAGTGAAGTCAACAGTATTAGTGTCAAAACATGACTTTTAAAAATTACTATCCTGGGGTGCGTTTCTCAACACATTGATAATTTACTTTGTTGTAATGCAATTTCCCATTGGCAACTCACTAAGTTGCTAATTGGTTAGCAACAACAGTGTCGAGAAATGGGTTCCTGGTGTCCTGACAATATAAAATGGTTGAGCGGAGTTACAAACCACTCCTGGGTCAGCGTTAGGTTTGGGGAAGGAAGTTGCTTTAATTGTTGTAAAGGCTTTAGATGGCATGGGCCAAAAGGTTATAACTAATAGGATAAGGTTAGGACTATGTTTACAGGCTACTGGTGGCTCATTTCGACCAGGTGGTCCATTTCATCAGGACACATAGGTTGGACACCGGTGGTCATTTCATTTCATTACATCACATTACACTTAGGGGACGGTTTCATCATAACTGACGTACCGTATTATTTTCAGGGTATTGGTCACGGTCCCTGGAGGAGTGTGGGGTTAGGTGCCTTGTTCAAGGACACTTCAGCAATGGATGGAGGTGTAGGCAGAGATCAGGTGGGATTCAAACCTACAACCCCTCGAGACTGAAAGACCGAACTCCCTTACCACTAGGCCACAGCTGCCCCCATTTCATTTCATTTCATTTCATTTAATCTCATTTCATAGTCGGCCATGTTGTTTTACCGTGGAGCTGAGGCAGCGTCCGCACTCTGTGCTCCGGAACTCTCCGAAGGTCTGCTTCATGGCACTGGTGGTGTAGAAGCCCTCGGCCAACAGCATGATGCAATATAGGAAGAAGAAGGACGCCAGGCCATAGATGACGTACTGGAAATACGTGATCCTGACAGGGAAGAGATAGACACACAGAGAGGAATGATACCTGCTGGTTAGGACGTCGAACAGAACAACCAAACCATAGATAGCCATAGATGATGTGAAGGTTTTATTTGCAAAATTGTTTATCTCCATTTTTTGACTTTTGCATTTTATTATTGAAAATGACTGTTCAGAGGGCCTATCACCTATGTGTGAATTCTTACCATTCAAATATTTTGAGAACATACTTTTTTTTAACCTATATGAAATGCATTTGCAATGCAATTCAATGGAATGCCCAATACAAAAATGTCAATTTCACAACATTCTACAAAATGGAGATGCACCGTTTTGCAAATAAACCCTTCATGTACTGGAACTGTGTGATCCTGACAGTGAGGTAAGAGAGAACACACAGTTAGGACTGCGTATACAGCAACCAAACCAAAGAGGATGTAATGGAAATACAGCAAGTGATCCTGACAGTGAGGTAAGAGATTGATAGAAATGCTACTGGTTAGAATAGTACATTCGGAACAATGGACCCAAATATTTAGGCTGCATTTTCACAGAATTTAAATGGTCGCAGAGTCATGATGCCAGGCAATACATGATGTACTGGAAATATCATGTGATTTGTGATTTTGTAAGGAATGAAGAACAGAAACTCTAAACTCTCCTAGAAAATTCTGATTCTGAGTGTAAGATACAAGATAAAAAGACAGAAGTGATCCCCGTTGGGTAGTGCAATGCACATAACAACTGAACAAGAATGTTACATGGAATTTAAACGGTCAGGGGTTATGTGTATGTCTATGACCCAAAACCCCACTTCCTGATGCAAGCATGTGGAGAAGAGGCGGCACATGGACCCAACAGACTCTCAGGCAGACGAACACGATGCACAGAGGCAAGTCTATGTGCCACTGACTCCATTTTCTGATGCAAGCAAGCATGATGTCTCATCAGACTCACATGTTAAGGCTAAGGTGATGAACCCTATGTAAGAGGTATGTCTTTGTCTATGTCCTGTTAGATAGATCTATGCAAGGGCCATGTTTACGTCCCAAGACACTAATTTCTGATGCATGTGGAGACAACAGACTCACAGGTACGCAAAGGTGATGTATGGAAGAGGTATGCGTCTATGTTCATGTCTATGTCTATGTCTATGTCCCAAGACTCCAAATTCTGATCCAAGTGAGTTTGTAGAGAAAGGAGACTCACAGGTAAGCTAGGGTGATATATAGAGGTATGTCTATGGCTATGTGTATGCCCCCTCCATTTTCTGATGCAAGTAATGTACCGACAGATTTAATATAGCCTAAGGTGATACATGTATGTAAGAGGTATGTCTTTGTCTATGTCCCGCTACACATGTAAGGGCTATGTTTATGTCTCAGGACTCCATTTTCTGATGCAAGTTAGAATGTAGAGAAAATAGACCCACAGGTGGCCTAGGGTGATATACTGTAGCGTAGGGCTGCACGATCATATAAATAATCACGATTATTTGGTCGATTATTTGATCAAAATTGTAATCACGATTATTAATCCAGATTATCGATTTTTTTGCTGAATTTTTAAAGAATTATGACAAAATGAAATATAACCAAGAATGAATTATCTACGGGATGAGCAAAATAAAATGAATAATTGTAACTGTAATAATTTTGTAAAGGCAATGGCATGAAACTTGGGTGGACAGATTTCTGGCCAGAAAAAACAGCCTGTCAGTATGCTCTGGCTTCAAGGACGCTCTCGAAGGTAGGTCACTATTGCCATGATTAAATCACGATTTTCGATTATTCTCGATTAATTGTGCAGCCCTACTATAGCGTATAAGCCGTATGTCTATGTCGGTCCCGTAACATATGTAAGTCCTATGTTTATGTCCCAAGACTCTAGAGACTAGTATATAAGGCCTGAGTCTATGTCCCTAGACTCCAAATTCGGATGCAAGTGGCATGACGGCAGACTCACAGGTACGCCAGGGTGATGTAATCCTGCAGGTTGCGGGCGAAGTAGTTCTCGATCAGCCGCTCGGTCTCGGTTAGGGCCTGGTGGCCGCAGCCGCAGAAGAGGGCGATGCCAGAGAAGCACAGCAGCGTGGCCACCAGGGACGCGTAGGGGATGCCACCCAGGCAGCGCATGCAGCACTCGTAGGCACCTGCGGAGGAGAGGAGAGGAGAGGAGAGGAGAGGAGAGGAGAGGAGACAGGAGAGGAGAGGCGAAAGAAGACAGGAGAGGAGAGGAGAGGAGAGGAGAGGAGAGGAGAGGAGAGGAGAGGAGAGGAGAGGAGACAGGAGAGGAGAGGAGAGGAGAGGAGAGGAGAGGAGGGGGAAAGAACAGAGGAGAGGACAGGAGAGGAGGGGGAAAGAACAGAGGAGAGGGGAAGAACAGAGGAGAGGAGAGGAGAGGAGAGGAGAGTGAAAGAAGACAGGAGAGGAAAGGAGACGAGGGGGAAAGAACAGAGGAGAGGAGAGGAGAGGAAGGGGAAAGAACAGAGGAGAGGAGAGGAGAGGAGGGGAGGGGGAAAGAACAGAGGAGAGGAGAGGGAAAGAACAGAGAAGAGGAGAGGAAAATAGAGGGAGAGAAGAGAAGAGGAGAAGAGAAGAGAAGAGAGGAGTGATGATTTATTGATCGGAAATTAAGGTGTGCAGCAGTGCTCATGTTTAAGGGTACTGTAGAGGAGAGAAGAGAGAAGCCTTCATCGGAAATTGAGGGGTTCAGCAGCACTCGTGTAAGAGTAGAGTAGTGATGCTTTATTGATTGGAAATTAAGTTGTACAGCAGCACACAATACACGTCGCACAATCAAACATATCATTTAGACACATCTGCATAGGTGCCGAAAAAGTCCTTGTAAGTTCAACATACGGTAGAGCTTACCAACTGCTAAAAAAACAATGAATGAAAAATCTGAAAAAAATGTAACCGATAATTGCTCATGTTTTCGGCCGCGTCTGTCTGTCTGTCTGTCTGTCTGTCTGTCTGTCTGTCTGTCTGTCAGCAGCATAACTCAAAAAGTTATGAACTGATTTTGATGAAACTTGATGAAACAAAAGGAACAAGTGATTCAATTTTGGTGGCAATCCGGATCACAATCTGGATAACTCCACAAAACAAAGGCAGCAACACTTGAAAAAAATTAGGGTGCAATATACCGTTAGTCAAACGTTCTATCAAACAGCTTGCTTGGCAGAGGTCTGCACTCTCTGAGTGCATTTCTAGTCCATTTTGTTCTTTCATGATGTATCATAATTCCTATCTGATTTGACCACTGTGTATGTGTGTGTGTGCGTGTGTGTTTGTGTGTGTGTGTGTGTGTGTGTGTGTGTGTGTGTGTGTGTGTGTGTGTGTGTGCATGCACAAAGTTCTTTCTTTCAGCCCTAATCAGGGCAAAAATCCATATCAGTCAACATGAAAAAAAACAATGTATTGTGAATCAATCATATGTTTCCCCCATATCGCCCCAGCCCTGCTTCCACGTAAACAGCTGGCGACATGCTTGAGACATGCTTGAGACATGGCATGCTTCAGAGGAAGAGGTTGCATTACAGTTGCTACGGGGAGAGAGACATTCTGCCTCCTAGCTAACTATAATAGCCAGGGGTCTTTAGGGTGATTTCCGAGTGGCCTGGTGGCGCGGTGTTGCTGCAGAAAACGTTACTATTTGTGCCCGCTGAAACCTGATTACAGAGCATTCACGCTAGGGGTGGGCGATATGGGAAAAAAATCATATCACGACTTTTTAATATAAAATCTCGATTTCGATTTTTTATCATGATCTTCCATCAAAAAAATAAAAACAACAAAAGCAGGCATTTTATATACAGGTACCTGCGATTTGTAATTAGCAATTAATTCCATGTAAACACACTGACACTCTCATTAAGTGCACATTTGGAATACAATAATGTAAGAATAAAAGTGAAGACAACAACACTAAGTCAGTAGATCACTCTGATACTGATAGTAAACATCATCACTGCAAGAGATCTACACGATTTGTCGACTTTGGCAGATTCGAGACAATGTTGTGCTCGATTTCACAATTCACGATTTAGTATCGTCATATAGCCCAACCCTAATTCACGGCGCTATTATAGACCTTTTAACCGAGGGAGCAGGTGTCCCATAAAAAACAGGGACACTGCAGCCATCATCATCAGACCACTTTACTGGAGGGTGGCTCAGCTATAAATGAAAAAAAAGAGAAATCAAACCTCACAAACAAAAAAACCCAATAAATAACCAAGTCTTTTTTTCTCTCCTTGTCTGGTCTGAGTGCATGTCTGCATTTTCTCAGCAGGCACTCTGTCTGAAGGCAATCATGTGCTGATTGAATCTGATCACTGGGGGATGGTGTGTGTGTGTGTGTGTGTGTGTGTGTGGGGGGGGGGTATAGATGAGTTGAGACGAGCAGTACCAACTCCTGCCCAGCTCCTCTGTCTATTCAAGGCCCATGGTGCCCTGGGGGAAAGAGTATGAGAAAAAGAGAGGTCTGGCAGACTCTGAGCCATAGAGAGAGAGAGAGAGAGAGAGAGAGAGAGAGAGAGAGAGAGAGAGAGAGAGAGATTCCTTTTGTGACTTTACGCACAATAGTCTTTGTCCCCAACTCAGGCAGAGAGATGGGGGGTGGGGGGAGGAGGAGGTGACGGACAGAGAGGCACAAGGGCCAGCAGTGTCAAGCAAACAAAAGGCAAGAGCCACCTCAATATCTCACGCGGGGCAAGGGCCGGGGCCAGGCCAGCACATCCATGCCTGGGGAGGCTGGGAGTGGGATGATGGGGAGCGGGGATGAGATGATGGGTGGTGGGGGTGGTAGAGAAAGATCATGGGAAATTGTCAGCCAAGGAAGGAGACAGCACAGCAGGCAGAGCCAGGTGCCGGGAAATGGCCGAGTGGTGAAACCATCGCGCCGTCACATGGCAACTCTGCCTCTGCCTTCCCGGAGCCTCTGCGCCAGCCACACACGCTGAGGGGATGATGCCAGCTCAGCTGACACGCCATGCCCATAAATCAAATACACAGGGACACCGTGTGAGGGTCCATTGAAGGAACATATCAGCCTATATTATACAGCCTAGCACAATGCACGAAGAAATGGGCTGCCAGATGCAAAACTTCCATTTTAATATGAAATAAAATAAATAATAAAAAAGTAATAATAATAATAATAAAAAAGTCATGTTCACTGAACAAAAAGTTATATAGCCTTGGGCATAATTGCCTTTCACACAATAAAACAACTCAGTGACTGCCATCACTGAGCCACAATTGGAATCGGTTTAAAAATAAAAATAAAGAAAGAATAAACATTTGATTAAAGTATTGTAAAAAAAGAAAAAAAGGTTTAAACAAGTGGGGAACACTTAAAAGCCTGAAATAAAACAAACACAAACAATCAACATGCTCTCTTTTCTTAGGTTTCTGCTCTGGTACCCAAAGCACATTTTTCATTTCAATCACACCCATCTTTGCATATCTCTCATAAATCGCATCCATTTCATCCATTACAACAGATGGAAAGGAACCAAAATATCCTACTTACCCATCGCAAGGACGCAAAGAAGTTTGGCTCTCACCACCAACACAGCGTCTGGTCCTTCGATATTATGTGCGATCTGTCCGCTGCTGCTGCTCCCGTTGTTGCCCCCCGTTTGTCAATCTGACTCCTTGCTCTGCTCCTTCAACAATGAACAGATTCGCTGTTGCCTCAAAGACGACGCTTGAAGCAACAATGTGGCTTTTGATAGCGTTGTGGGCCAACACCAAAGCGCCCTGAGTTCAAGTCAGTGAATAAAGAAGAGGTCAAGGTTCCTCACGCCTCAAGAAATTAACTTGGCTCACCTCATTGTTAGCGTCTTCGCTTTCATTTGCATTCTCTGTGAAACGATGTGAAAAGGGAAGGGACCGACCCAGTGCAGAGATTTTGGTGCTGCTATAACATTTTAAATAGGACCTACTTATAGCTAGGCTACGCTTTAAGATTTAGTTGACAACTCTCAGTTGAGTTGGCTGTAGTCACATTAAAAGGTCACAAAACGTTAACAATATGCTACTGACCTGGCCCAAGTGATAAGAATCAATATTCCAAACAGGCTACACCACATCACCAGGCTAGACCTATTTTATTATCAGTTCATCTGACAGGCCTAAATAATCTGCAGGTGTTTCATCAGTATTTGCTGTTATGGTCAGGTGGCTGGTGTCTTCAAGCTTCTGTGACTTAACAAGGCATTATATGTTTTTTTAAACAAATTATTTTATTACTCTAGTGTAGTAACCTCATTTTATTTGGACTTAGTAAATTGGAATATAAATTGCATTCTGAAATTCCCATATTACAAAAAAATGTTTTTGTTGTTGTTGTTGTTGTTGTCTTGCTGTTTACAGATTCACTGGTGAACAGCAATAGAATGGTTGGTCCTTTCTGTTATGGCAGGCAACGGCACTGTATGCCATTTAGCAGGAGATCAGATGGCTATGGTTTACTGCTGTGAAGTCAGGTGAATTAGGCCTACAGGTGTAAGTCCTGTTCATTACATTACACTTAACTGTTTTTTTGTTTCTTTTTTAAATCCAAGACCATTTACAGATATTACAGGGTAGGCCCCTATTAGACCTTGGAGCAGTGTGGGGATAGTTAGGTGCCTTGCTCAAGGCCACTTCAGGCATGGAGGGAGGAAAGTATTGATGATAAGGGTGGAATTTCATTCTACAGCCCTATAATCCACGGCTGCCTCACAGGCCACGGCTGTAATGTAATGTGAAAAATAACACACGCCATGTCTTCAAACGCATGTCCTTTCCTCTGTCCGAATCACCTCATCATTTTATTATCGAACAGTCATTTAACATGTAAACTACAACTGTGATGTATTTTAAAAAAAGATAACACTTATTGTCAAACCAGTCAATTGTCCTTGTGTGCCACAAAACTTCTTTCCCAGATATATCATGTTTGTAGTTTGAATGTAAAGGAATTCCAATGTAAAACTTTTCTCAAGTCGACAATGAATGAGGACAGAGGAAAGGAGTTTGGAGAAATTACTTTCACCCTCTTTTCACGGGTCACAATGTACAGTAATGACCTTCTCTGGAGCTCATATGAAGACTAGTAGCTCGTTCAAAAAGTCGAGAATCCCAAGAAAGCCGACCTAAAACCTCGGGAAAGTGGGAGTGAACATTTGGTGACGCAATGTCAGATCGATAATTATCGAGGTTGATCTCAGGCGGAAGTATAGAACAACGAGTTCCTGAGCTTATGTTTTGTGTGACGACACATGCATCATCAACATGGCACCCATGCATGCAACTGACATGTAAACAGTATCATAAATGCTAAATTATCGTCTTGTAATCACTATCAACAACACCAGTTGATGTCATTCAATTGCAGATGCACATATGACAGCAATGCTGGTCTCTGACTGTTTAATTTAGCTTACTTCAGCTAAAATGATATGTCGTGGGTGTGGAGGCTCAAGTGGAGGTGAAAAAAAAGAAAAGAGAACCAAAACAAAACATGCATTCCGATTGTTCCGGGATCAGTGGCGTTCATGCGCAAAAGTACAGAACTTGGTTGTCACATGAGCAGTGTTGTCAGCTGTCTCGAGAGGTCCCGAGATCGTGAAGGCACCATGAGACACACTGAGAAACATTCAATTGCAGCTATGCATATATGGTTGTAACTCCAGCTGGTTGACCATATCCATCTGTAGATGACACCTAGATAAGCCAACATTTTTTTTTCTGAAGGCCCCTGTGTCACCTGAACACAGCACCAGTGCAGCCACTGTGCACTTACAAAAAGGCACACCAGATGGCAGTGTTCTTCACGCTGAAAATTGTGGATGCAAAGTGATGTGTTCACTCATATGGTTCTGCAGTAACTGTCTATGATCATATTTACTGACTTGATCTGAAAAACAGAGGGCACCAAAATTGTTCATATTTTAGATCAAATGTCTAATATTAAGCCAAAGAAATGCTTTAATCAACATTTTTTCTTTTCCTTTTTTCTTCTACCGTGACCCCTCTTGGAAGTTTCTGTAGGCCTACTGATGATTGCTTAGCAAACATGTTCACATCAGTGAACCCCAGAACTTCCTTCAGGGCAGCAGGTAGAACTAATTTGCGGCAGGTTCCTACCTGTTGAGACCTTCTCTGCTCACGCACTCACATTGCCACAAAGCGTAGAATGGGCCTATCACTTCGGATGTGACTGCTGTGAGATTACAACTTCATTTCATCAATCATTCTTATCACGCTATGTCAGTTTTACACACGCTAATCTTGTGGTTAGCAATCACAACATGCCATAAAACAACCCTAATGTTTCCTTTTAAAAACGCTTTGTTGTAGTCACCACTTATCTGTTGATGCAGTAAGTCCAATGTGCAGTAGCCTGGTATTTATGATTAATAATTAATACTACACACAATGTTTGTGGTAGTGAATGTTTGTTGGTCTGAGAAGATCTCCAAGGTTAATCATATTTTACTGATACTAAATGTTTAAAGTGAATTTTTTTCACATGTGTTTTTCATCACATTGAGGTTTCACCCACTGACATTTTGTGTAAGCTACAGTATGCATTTACATTAATTAGGCTACATGAAGATGGTTCACTAAACCTATATTAATAAAAACACATATAAAAGTGGTTTTAGAATAACTGTTTTAACTTTTACAACAGTAATAAAATCCCTATCAAACTATTAAGTAGTGCAATGCTTTGATGCTTGTGTGAAAGGGCGTTTCATTAGTGCGAGGATTATACAGGGCACAAGTTAATTATCATAAAAAGATTGTCTCCGAAATTCACAACTTAATCTGTATTGCAGAGGCCATATGAAAATAGGTCAGACACCTGGATGATGTCACATCAGATGAAACATGTTATATTCTATATAACCTCCTCCATATCGCTAACTTGAAACACACCGCCAGACAAAATATTTACCACACAACACGACGGCAGTGTGAGTGATCTGTGTTGGCAGTGGTGGTGGGGCGACAGACGGTGCTACTATCACATAACACCATGTCACCTTGTTGACTCGGAGTGAGATGGAGTGTGAGTGTCTCTCCTCCAGTCTGTTTGACTCGCCTGGGCCAGGCTGTCTGCAACGCATAGTGTATAAACCCCCAGGGAATCTGACTGGGGGGGGGGGACAAACGGGTCTTTTGTCCTGGGCCCAGGGGGGGTCAGGACAGGAGAATTGGGTCCCCATTACATTGTATGCATTACATTGCACTTAGCTGACACTTTCATTTTATTCAGGGTATTGGTTACAGTCCCTGGAGCAATGTGGGGTTAGGTGCCTTGCTCAAGGGCACTTCAGCCATGGATGGATATGTAGGGAGAGGTCAGGGGGTTTTGAACCGGCAACCCAGAGATTGAAAGACCATCTCTCTAACCACTATGCCACGGCTGCCCCATGCATTGAGTGATCAGCATCAGATGATTTTGTCCCGGGCCCGTATCAAAACTGTCAGCGGCCCTGTGTGTGACAGTCTGCACGCAGTCTGACTCATCCAGACAGGGCGGCCGTCTGCAATGCATAGTGTATAAACCCCCACCTCTCCTCTGGCCCGTCTCCAAAACGCAGGGCCCTGGGAGACTTTCATCGCCTCCCCTGAAGGGAAACGTTAAACCGCTTTGTGTTCACTAATACCTGAGACCATGGCCGCTGACGGGTTTGACCGGACCCACGACAAAAGTCCTCTGAAAGCACCCCAACCCAACCCTATATTAATACATCATGAGGATCCAATTCTGGGCCCCCCTCTCTCCCTGGGCCTGGGACAACGGACCTGTTGGTCAACCTGTTGGCTTCTCTGCCTGAGACTCCCCATCAATTATGGCGGAGAAATACGAGAGACCCCTAAGCAAGCGGATTACCTTATTCAGCAGCTCCACTTGCCTAATAGAGGGAATTACACTTGACCATTATCCGTCGAAACTCTCCACCTTTTTTGCCAGGGTACTCACGCATATGTAGCAGGAAAAATTGCAATTCCTCATTCCTTTTAAAATAGTGTTTCTCAACGAGGGCTCTAAAGCATTAGAGAGCCCTTGGGGGGCATTGAGATGGAGACAGCTGAGAGGCGGGTGCTCAGTGGTAAATGGAGAGTGTTAGTCTATTTTATTTTTTAACACTAAGGGAGAAAGGGGTGCTGGCAGGTCTATGATGAGGTCAAGGGGGCGTTGGCAGGCTTATGAGGAGGTCAAGGGGACGTTGGCAGGCTTATGATGAGGTCGAGAGGGTATTTGTTCAAAAAAAGGTTGAGAACCACTGTTGAAAAAAAGACCCTTGTCCAATCAGTATGCTCTGGCATGCAGTCGTTACCTTTCCATGGAGCATGGTTTCAGCGAAACAAATCAGATCCGCCAACCAAATGTAACTAATAAAGATTAATGAAAATGTTCCAATGCTGTTTTTGAAAAAAATAGCAATTAGATGCATCAGCAATTTAAAAGTGACAACATAAAAGATAGAAAATCAATTTTGCATACGCAAAAGGTAAACAAGCCTTAGGGAGTCTTTAGGCTACAAAAGCAGCATGTGATTTCAGGCTTGCACAATACACTGTATTACAATTGCATGTGGATCCATGTCCTTTAATTGATTGAAACTCTGAAGAAAGTGATTTAAACATGATGAATATAAACCAGTTATTTACACACATATAATCAAGAGTGAATTGTTCGCATTGGCAAGTGCTGTACGCCTTTGGACTTCCCTTTGTACTTCTCACGATAAGCAGTACCACCTTAGTAATCAGGATTCTGTAAAATGTGGAAGAACTTGTTTGCTGTAAGCATCTTAACTGGCTGCTGCTTCTGTCACCTTAAACTTCAAAGTGGTGGAGAGTTTGTACCCTGCTGATAGGAATCCAAAAAGAGATGGAATGTTGAGATTTACAGCAGCGTGTTTCTTCTGTAAGTATGAGTAATTTTAGTGTTGAGGAATTATCGGTTCCTAAGAAGATGATGAAATGGGTGATAAAAGACTAACTTATCTTTCCTTTTGTTTGTTTGCCCTTTCCTGTTCTTCTATGTACATATTTCAGTATACAGTAAAAATATAAAAAATAGTAATACTTTTAACACGGACTGCAAAGAATAATAAAAAAAGAGTTCTCTGTCAGGCGGTGCCTTCACACAAGGGTAATGTACACCCACATGACTCAGGCCGACTCCTTCTCCCACTGTTCAGAGCAGTCCCTGCTGTCCCCCAGAGGAATTATTTCCCGGGCCTGTGAGTGTGAGAGTGAGTGATGATGATGATGCCTCATGTTTCTCTGCTTCACAAAAAGCCCCACAGCGATGGACAGCAGACACAGTGACACGGCCACCATGCCTAGGCCGATGAGTAGTATGACGTGGGGGTTCTGCCCCCCGAGCTGCTCGCTGGCACTGCCCCCCTGGCACTGATTTGGCACCGTGGGCCTGGGTAGCCTGCTGGGCAGGCTCTTGGGCACACTGCTGAGGTGGCACTGCGCAGACGTCTCGTTGACCAGCAGGTTGACCCACACGGTGGTCTGCAGGGGCGCCGGCTTGCCCCCGTCGCTCACCACGATGAACAGGTGGTGCATGCCGTGGTCCTGGCCCGCCAGCCGCTGAGCTAGCGAGACGTTGCCCGAGCGCGTGTCGATGCGGAACGGGCACCCGTGGACGCCGTCAGCGTTAGCGTACGCGGGCTCGCTGCCCACAAGGTGGTAGGTGATGTCGGAGTTGCTGCCCGAGTCCAGGTCCACGGCGAAGATGCGCGTCACCATGGCGCCGGCCGGCGTGGAGGGTGGCACCGTCAGGCAGGTGAGGTTGCTGCTGGGCAGGATCACCTGGGGTGGGCAATATGGCAAACATGTGATATCACGATTTTTTGCAGGAGGTGAGAAGTGCCACGTGACCTGAGGAGGGCCGACAGGTCGAAACGTTGTCGCATTAAAAACTGTTCATTTAACTTGAGAGTGTGCGGCACTTCTCTCCTCCTGCAATTGTATTTTCTGGTTGCCAGCACCTCTGTTTCTGGTGTGCGTTTTGCACCTCCACTCATCAATATCACGATTTTTTAACATGATTTTTTTTATCACAATCTTCCATCCAAAAAGTAAAAATAATAAAAATCAATTTTGATATGCTTGCAATTTGTAATTTGCGCAGTTAATAAAATGTTAACACACTGATGACACTCTCAGAATACAATAATGTAAAGAATAAAAGTGAAAACAACAACACAAGTAAGTAAACATCACTTTGATACTGATTGTTAACATCCTCACTGCAAGACGATCTATACGATTTCTTCACTTATGCAGATTCGAGACGATCTTGTACTTCATAGCACGATTCGCGATTTATATCGTCATATCGCCCACCCCTAGGATCACCTGGGGCTGGTTGTCGTTCACGTCCTCCACGTAGATGGTCACCCTGGCGGTGGACGACAGCGGCGGCCGTCCCGCGTCCAGCGCCAACAGTAGGAGGTCGTAGCGGTCCCGCTGCTCGCGGTCCAGCTCCTCTGTGCAGCGCAGCGTGCCCTTGGCGCTGTCCATGACGAACGGCCCTGTGCCGTTGACCACGCGCACCTCTACGTGCCCGTTGTCGCCCCGGTCCGTGTCGGTCACCCCGATCTTGCCCACGGCGGCCAGGCGCGGGGTGCTCTCCGACACGAAGAAGATGAAGTGTGGCGTGAGGAAGGCCGGCACGTTGTCGTTCTCGTCCAGCACGTGGATGGAGACGGCCACCGAGCTCTCCAGGGGCGGGTCGGCGCCATCTCGGGCCAGCACCCTGACGGTGTAGAACTCCTGACGCTCCCGGTCCAGGGAGACCGTCACGGACAGCCAACCGGTCGCCGGGTCGACGCGGAACATCGGGTAGGTGTTCTTGCCCAGCCTATAAGACACCTTACCGTTGCGCCGGCTGTCTGGGTCGGTGGCCTTGACACGGATGATGTTCGCACCTGGGTCGTTGTTCTCCATCACGTCCACCTGATAGTGAGTCTGCTCGAACTGGGGGGCGTTATCATTCACGTCCAGCAGCAGCACTTTGATCACTTTCCTGTTTTGCAGCCGCTCGCCCCGGGCGTTTATCACCACAATAGCAATGTGGTATTCGGAGCATGTCTCAAAATCCAGCGGCTTTGATGATGAAAGGAGATAGTTGCCGTTTTTGGTCTGCGCTTTCAGGGTGAATGGCACGTCATCCCCTTCTATGGAAAGGGTGAGTGTACTGCTCCTGTTGCTGCTGCTGCTGCTACTGCTGCTGTCACTGTTCGGGCTGTCACCGAGGGCATCGTCGTGCAGCAGCAGCTCGACAAGGGCCAGAGCCGCGGGCTGCGCGTTCTCCTGTAACAGTATGGTTTGGTTTTCATGCTCGGCTATGAACCTGATCTTGATGGCCGGCTCGGGCCTTGTCACCGGCCGCACGGATACGGTTACCTCAGAGACGGCGGGGGAGCAGAGGGGGCTGCTGGCCAGCACTTTGAGCACAAAGTCCTCCGCGGCGGCGTAGCCGCTGTCACCGTCGCTGGTGCCGGTGGCTGCCGCCACATCGGCAGCTAAGGTGACCAGTCCGCTGTGGCGGTCCAGGTGGAAGAGGGCCAGCGCCTTATCGGAGTTCTTCCTGCTGAACGTGTAGGCCACAGCCCCGTTGTGGGCCTCGTCCCTGTCAGTGGCTCTCACCTAGAGGGATGTGCACACAAAAAAACAATGTCATGACAATTATATAGCGATGCCACTTTTCACAATATACTACTGTATGTAGATTTGTGACACCAAATGATTTTAAAGAAGATAAAGTTAAGTCAAAACATTGAATGGTTCACAAGCATCCGCAGAGCAATACAGGGGGCGAGCAGGGCCCTCTAGTATTGATAGTGGGCGCCCTATAGTAACCTATGGGAGGCCCTTTCAGTGTTTAGCGCTGGGGCCCTGTGTGCAAATGTTCCACCACTGGCACCACTGACATTTTGCCAACTGAAGTATGTTGAATTTTGCCACACATCGCAATGACACATGTATCGCAATACATCGTGATAGTATTGTATCGTGGTATGTGTATCGTGATGCGTATCACAATTATATAATACATCGCAATAGTATTATATCGTGCCATGTGTATCGTGCGGCGTATCCCACCCCTCCTCTTACCTGAGTCACCCAGGTGCCCTTGGATGCGTTTCCATGAATGGTGGCCGAGCGGGGGCTGTCCAGATCGAACACCGGGCAGTTGTCATTGACGTCGGTCACGGTGACCACGAGAGTGGCGGTACCTGAGAGGGGTTTTGAGCCGTGGTCCTCAGCGATGAGGGTCATCTGGTGGCGGGCCTGGGTTTCACGGTCCAGTTGCTTTGCCAGAACCAGCACAATAGAGGGCCCGTCCTGTGTTAAACTAAAAAACTCACCATCGCCCTGTAAATAGTAGCTGATCTCCCCGTTGACGCCAGAGTCCGCATCGTGAGCCTCACCGTCCAAGACAAAGCGTGTTCCTACTTGTACGTCCTCCGCCACACTCAGGTCTATGACACCCTCATGAAAGGTGGGTGCTTTATCGTTCACGTCCTCCACAATCAGCACGATCTCCACCACTTCTGTGGCGTGTTGAGGGCCAACAACCGCATACACAGTGATAGTGCAGTCACTGTCTTGTGGATGGGGGCACGCGTCCTCTCTATCTATGATCTGCTGTGTGGTGTACAGGTCACCGGTGCTTTCATGTAGGCTGAGATAGCCCGTATCGAGAAGGGAGTATGGGGGTAGGTAATCCCTGCCCAGGGTGCCGACATAGACGCCTTCCGGCTGCTCCTCTGGTAGGCGGAGAGTGAGTGTTTTGCACATCGTCTGCTTTAAAATGATCACAAAAAGCACTTTCTGAAAAGGCAAGGAGAAAAGCAAACAGTGAGGAAAAATGGGTAGTTTGCTTTGCGTGACGTCGGCTCCATTCAACCTATTGGCACACCTGATTAGTGAAGAGAGACACATGAGTTTTTACACAGGTGAGTACACCTGGCTGGGTGGTTAGGGATTCAGACAGGCGAGCTCAACCTTTTACCTGTCTGGGTTAACTGGTGGAACAAAAGGGAAAACAGCTTCAAAGGCAATGCAATATGGTCTTGCTTTACATTGAGAATAAAAGTAAAAGACTGCATTATTTAATCAAGTTCACCTCTTCTTCTGTGTCTCTACACCAAAGGGAATACCCCACAGCAGTGATCACAAGTTCATAGTCAACTTCAAGTTCAATGTTTAACAGTGAATATAAAATCCTTGTAAATAAATCATGAAGTATATCAGAAAGGGCTTTGATGATTAAAAGACTATTGTTTGACATGCTGTCTCTGTTAACATGTTAGTACTGCGTTATGACCACGTGAATGCACATGCGTAAATTAAAGACAGACATTCCGGTAACTGATCCGTTCAACAGCACAGGTGTGTGAGTATCGAGTGTCTTACCTGCAGAAGGGCAGCGGCATTCATGTTATCGCAAATCCCATGGCCCATACTTTATAAACATGCTAACAGAAGAACGGCATCCGTGTGTCCCACTCCCCACGATGTGCAGTGAGTGCACTCTTTCCAACACGAAGAGGTCTACCTGTGAACGGTCCCCGCCCAGCACAGGTGTAGCACTGTACAAACCGGCGTGCAAGGCTACCGTCTACACCGACCAATCAAAACGGAGGTTTCACATTCCTAATCCATCTCGTTAACTCTTTTATGCAACCCTGGGAGACATCAGGTTGAGCTGCAAGAGTTCACGTGGAGACCTGTCAACTTGCAGTTAGGCTACCCCAATAGCACCACCAATAAAAGGTTTAAACATGTTAACAGCCAAATTCTAGGTTTGTCCAATAGCCTACAAATTTAAAGAATAGGCTATTACTATGTCATGTATGCATATTAATGTAGGGTAATGATATTGGGTGTCTTGCGACCCCTGTCTTGTAATGAAGAAGTGCCGCCATCATGTGGCCACCCCATGTATTTTATGGGGCGAGGAAACACACGGCCTCTGTCATTTTGCCGAGTAGATTATAAATGAATGTTTTGGAATTAATGTGTCCCATTCCACAGCAGTTCTCAGTTGGGACGAAAAAAAAGAACCCGATGGCGTACAAAATATGGTAGCCTAAGCTTGACACTTAAAACAAGGGGAGCTTTTCTTTCTTGGCTGTGAATAGTGCGTAAAAATGTCACAGTTCACAAAAGATGAATTGTTCAGTGCAGATGGGACCCAAATTTAAGTTGAACTATAACTCTTGTCACACAGTCGAAGCCCCCTAAAGTTGCGTCACTTTCTATATTAGTGGAATGTTCCGATTTTGTTGTGAGGGGGAAAGTTTGGTAGCCCTCCCCCCCAGACGGAAAGGAAACCACAAAGGCCGTATTGAGAGTTCATTGGACGGTTCAGAGGCGCGTTCTTTCGCAGGCGGAGCGCTCAAATAAATGAGAGAGTTGCACCTCCAAGTAAAGAGTATTCAGACCACTTTACTTTTGACCTCTGCCTAAACTACCCGCACGTAACAGGATGTCTGGTCAAACTTTCACAGGTGAGGAATTTATCAACTTTTTTTCATTGGCGTATGTGATGTAAAGTAGGTGCTTTGGAGGGGGAAAAGGCAAACATTTTCTTGTCAAAGATCTGACAAGTCTTATGATGATGCTTACTGATGTTTTTTTTTTTTAAAGACTTGGAGATGGAGTTGGGGGACTTGCTTCAAGAATTCAACGACGTTGTTGAGGAACTGAGGGTCCCGTCACAGAGCACCCCATATGTTTATGGTCACCTTTTAAACGAGGCGAAGCGACGCACGGGACTGAACGACGGCGTGAGCGACAGCGGCATCGAGGACTCAGACTGTGGTGAGTTTCCATTTTCATGAGCTGCTGTCTTGATAGCTGAGAAGCCCCAAACAACCACACACGTCGTCGTCGCTCCCAGACTTCATAAATAATTCCTGAACTCTGTAAAACAATAACAAACAAGCGTCGCCTCCCGCAGCGTGTTTTGGTTTTACGCATCATCGGCGACCGTGGAGTTTACTGCTGTGGTCCCCCACACGTGTGTGAAATTCAATCCGTTGAGCTGCCTCTATCACTATTTGTATAACACTTCCCTAAGAAGGCAGGGAGGGCTAAAGTAAGGTACGTTGTGCGATGCTTATCTCATTACCATCATTCCAAACAAATTCTTCCCTGCCGCAGTCATTTTTGCTGTGTCAATTCAACACTTTCAGAGTCGTATTTAACACTCTTGAAGTGTTGAATAAACACTGCAACATTACTTGCTTAGGAAGGCAGGAATTATTAACTGGGACATAGCTTGAATAAGTGAGAGTGTGAAGTGTGAAGAGAGGGGGTATGTGTGTGTGTGAGAGAGAGAGAGCAAGGGAGAGAGGGAGAGAGAGAGGGAGGGAAAAAAGACTCTTTTCATAGAGTCCAGCAGACCAAAATATGAAAGACTTCACAGACGAGTTGTATAACTGTGTCCCTTCTCTCTCTATCTCTCTCTCTCTCTCTCTCTCTCTCTCTCTCTCTCTCTCTCTCTCTCTCTCTCTCTCTCTCTCTGTATCTCTCTCTCTCTCCCTCCCCAGGCAGCGAACCTTCTCTGGGGAACAGCTTGAACACCAGCGAAGAGGAGCTCAACACTGCAGGCATGACGACGGCCTCAGCAGCAGCCACGGCACCTAAAGGTATAGGCCTATATTATTACCATAACGTCTCCACTCCACTCCGTCCGCAAGATAGGCATCTCATTTACACAACAATGCCAGAGGGCCGGGTGGGCTTTGCCCCCAATTCCAGCTGTTTGTGACCCGCGGGGTTGCTGCGGCTACTGCACTCCTCCACTCCTCTCCTCTCCTCCGTCATTTTGCCTCCTTATCTCTCTCTCTCCGTTTTGGAGCCGGGATAATTGGCAGGCACGGTGGCAGACAGTTAGTTTATCTATTTATTTATTTATTATGCTTGTACAAGATGGGTTGATGGCAGTGCTGTGTGTGTGTGTGTGTGTGTGTGTGTGTGTGTGTGTGTGTGTGTGTGTGTGTGTGTGTGTGTGTGTGTGTGTGTGTGTGTGTGAGAGACTGTGAGAGACTGTGAGTGAGTGAGCGTGTGTGTAATATGTGATCATTATTTGTGTGTGTGTGTGTGTGTGTGTGTGTGTGTGTGCTTGTGCTTGTGTGTGTGCGTGTATCTGCAGCTTTAGAATGGAATAAGGTGTGAAAATTTGAGGAGAGGGAGAGAGATAGTTAGATTGAGAGAGAGAGAGAGAGAGAGAGAGAGAGAGAGAGAGAGAGAGAGAGAGAGAGCGAGCGAGCGAGCGAACAGTAGCACCAGCATCATCTCATTTAAATGCATGAATCTTATCAATAATACAGGCCACAGTAGACAACAAGGCACTAGAGAGAATGGAAAACACTCACAAAGCCAGCAAGCCTCCCCCTGTCGTCTACATTATAGCTCTCCCATCTGTCGGGCAGGCAGCCATATGAGCAGGGAAACTGACAAGGGAGGGTAAGTTATCCCGGGCCCAAGCAGATAGGGGGCCCATAATCGGGTCCTCATTACAGTTAATGTATTGCGTTCGGGGCCCTTTGACGTGATTTTGTCCTGGGCCCAGTCAAAGCTGTCAGTGGACCTGCATATGAGAGCCGGGGCCCTTCAATGGGGGATATGATGCGATGCATGTTGCCTGGCTGCTAGGTGGGCCACAGGCGCGGTGGCCCCCATCATCACAAGGGATTATGGGATACGTATATGCATGAGCGTTTGATACTTGGTGACAAAAGCTGAGTTGTATGCGTGTGACCGCGCCAATGTATCTCTCATCCTTTTTTATCGCTTACAAGAAAGGAATGTGTATGTGGGTGGGTGTGTGGGTGGGTGGGTTGGGAGGGGGGGGTGTTGATGGTGTCGCTCCCTCCCTCACTTTTCTCTTCCTCCCCCTCCTCTTTCTTCCTCCACTGTAACATGCACACACGTCGATAGATATGCGCGCCGCTCACACATACACACACTCCCACACACACTTTCTTGCTTTGCACACACGCACATACACAGACACACACACCTCCCTTCCTTCCCTCAATCCCCTTATGTAATTGTGAAGTGGAAGATCGCGTTTCTTATGGGCGCCTCGCTCCGTTTCAGAGGAAATGCCACTGCACTGAGCGCCGTCTCTTTACTGTACGCAGCTGTGAAAGTAGTGCTGCTGTGCTGCGCTGTGGCGCATATATTCACATTCTGTTCTCTCTCTCTCTCTCTTTCCATCTCTCTCTCTCTCTCTCTCTCTCTCTCTCTCACACTCTCTCTCTCTCAGCTAAACTCGGTGACACGAGTGACCTTCAGAGCTTCATCGACAACTTGGACCGTGAACTTGCTGGTATGTATGAAAAACGCCTTGTGTCAGTCTCTTTCTTTCTTTATTTCTTTCGTTCTTTCTTTCTTTCGTTCTTTCTTTCGTTCTTTCTTTCTTTCTTTCTTTCTTTCTTTCTTTCTTTCTTTCTTTCTTTCTTTCTTTCTTTCTTTCTTTCTTTCTTTTGGGGTAGCCTGCATGTAGTGGTAAGGTCATGATCTCTGTAGTGTTCCACCCACTAGACCACCCTCCAGTTACCAATGAGTGAAAAAAGAGAAAAAAAAAGAACAAAGAACCAAAAAAAAAAAACCATCAGAGTAGAGACACAAGGTTACACACACCACTGGTGGGCCTCTCACCAAAAGATCTCAAAGGCACATCTCTCGTAGTAGTGGTGCATCTCGCATACCAATCAAGGCAGCACCAGTATATCTGGTATAACATGGGCCCTGCCATTGAGCAGTCTTTGTAGTACTACTATCTGTGGGGTGTAGCGATAAGTATGCCTCATGAATCATAACACCACGCAGCAGATTGGCAGTGTCCATACAACACTTAACGAGCTGAACTTAACATCCTTGTCGTTAACTCAGTGTTCAATTAACACCCGAAACAGATAAGCACGCCTCATGAATCATAACACCACACAGCAGATTTGCGGGTGTTTAATTCAGCACGTAAAGAGTTGAATTCAACACCCTTTACTGAAAGGTCTTTGTTCTTTAAGTGTTGAATTAACACAGCCAATGACACCCGGCTGCTGCTCCGCACCAACATCTGTGCTCTCCTGCTGCTGTGCACACATGCAAATCTCTAAGAGCACACAGCACAGCACAGCTCTCCTCCCTCTCCCTCTCCTCCTCATCACAGCTCTCCTCCCTCTCCTCCTCCTCCACTAAGCTGAAGCGATTGCAACTTTTATCTCCTTGACAGAGATGTAAAAGCGGGCGACGAGCGAGTGACAAGGCCACGTGACAACACGGCAGCGCGTAACAAGTGCCAAAAGTTCAACGGAGACAAAGCGGATGAACCGGGGAGTAGTGTGACAAGATGAAGACGAAGAAGGAGAAGGAGAAGCCTTTATGTGTGTGTGTGTGTGTGTGTGTGTGTGTGTGTGTGTGTGTGTGTGTGTGTGTGTGTGTGTGTGCGTGCGTATGTACGTGTTTGTGTGCCAGCTACCACTGCCAGGAAGCAAAGGAATGTGTGTGTGTGTGTGTGTGTGTGTGTGCGTGTGTGTGTGTGTGTGTGTGTGTGTGTGTGTGTGTGTGTGTGTGTGTGTGTGTGTGTGTGTGTGTGTGTGCGTGTGTGTGCATGTGTATGCATGTGCGTGTGCTGGGAAGCAGAGAGACCTGTTTTTCTCCCCAACTACCACTCTCCGCAAGGGGTCAACTCTACAGGCCATTAAGAATGTCGTACTGGTGAGAAGGTTCTTGCTTGCTGCAGCATTGCCCAGGCTAGCACCCCCTACCCCCATCATCTTTCCTCCTCCGAGAAGGAAGTGTGACATTCTTTTAAATGTCTTTTAATTAAGACCGTGGCTTTAATGGCGGGTCGTGAAAGGGACCCCATGCTGTTGAGTGATTAGTAAGGGCAATTGGAATCAGACTAAGCCCGTAGTGTCCCCGGGAATAATAATGGCTTTTATATTAGCGGATCCAACGACATTAAGAGGGGCCTATTCAAAACATTTACTTTTCACTAAACCCATTTCCCCTTTCCCCCTATTTATACACCTTGCTGACATTAAGAGCTAATATTGTATTTGTATTAATTTGATGTATCATTTTATGCTTTGTTAAATATGATGAAGCATGGAATTGGAAGGCGTTTGTACAGACATGTCAATTTTGTGACTATTTTTTTAACAGGTTCCTATGTTAATAGGAGTCTATGTGACATTATGCAATATGTTGAGGACAATACTTAACTGGATTGTGTTAAGCTGATGAATGTACAGAATAATTAAACGTTTTTATTATTATTATATCTTCATTCCTGTCTTCATTCTGCCATTCTACTGTCACATACATATATAGTATAATCCCTTAGTAGAATCTGCTGGAGTCATGAAGTCTAAAATTAGTGTGAGGGATGCATGTACATCCAGTAAAACAGGTGCTGGATCAAACAAAGACGCGTAAAAGAAGAAGGAAAAATCCGCACACTGTTGCTGCTCACCGATTTATTCAACACAACGTTTCGACCTCAGGCGGTCTTCGTCAGGTGTAACGTCATGAATTCTCCAATGCCAAAGTCTCTCGTCCACATTCTGTAAATATAGAAACTGTGCACAGTAAATTGTGCAGTGTTAGTTCAACAATTAGTAGAACAACTTAGAAAAGTGTTAAATAAAATTGACTCTCTACGTATTGAATTAACACTTCAAAATGCTGTACTTTGTGTTGTCTGCTGTATATTTATAGCATGTACAGTAAACAAAGAGATCCAGATCCAGAAAGGTACTCCACCGAGTACAGTCGTCACCGCCATGCCTGTAGGGCATTGTTTGGGTGTGTGTGTGTGCTTTGCTTTGTCTCCGTTTCCTCCATCATCTGTGCTTTGATTTTGTGTCAGCAAGCGTTCCTGAGAGCATGCAGAGGAAACAAACAGAACAGCACAGCACAGTGACACCGACCCCAGCCCCAACAGATGCCATCTACCAGGGCCGTTGCCAGCTTTGCCTGGGCCCGGGATAAAATCTTCCAAAAAGGACCCCCCTCTCAATACATACAATGCAATGGGGACCCAATTCTGGGGCCACCCCCTCTCTCCCTGGGCCCGGGACAACAGACCACCTTATCCCCCAATCCTCCCACATCGTCTTCTCTGCAGACAGAGACGCCAGCCCCGCTAGATTGCGTCTCTGCAGCGAGACAGGATGTGCGTCAGATGTGCAGTGTGCTAGAGTATTTGAGAACAATGGAGAGCTTTTAGGTCTGTCTCTTTTTTTTCTCCCCGTGTCAAAGGCTTCGTGAGGAGACAGTATTGGGCACTTACTGTCCTCTGCGAGGTCGCTGACAGCTTCGGCTGGGCCTGAAACAAAGTCATCTGAAAGGCCCCCCCTCCTTTAATACTTACAACGTAATGGGGGCCATATTCTGCATCTCACCCCCCTCCATGAGCCCAGAACAACTGACCACATTTGTGCTCCCCCCCCCGTCCACTTCCCTGGTCCTCCTCCCCTCCTCTCCTCTCCCTCCCTCGCGCGGCTGTATTTTTAGTGTGGGATGAAACGCTCTCTGGAATCTCCCTTGTCAAAAGACTTGACAGTGGGCTACTGTAAGCGGTGAGCAACTGCTGGGTTTCTTCTTCTTCTTGGAACTTGAAGGCGTTTAGGCTTCGTCTTGCAATCCGAAGCTTGCTGGATGAAAGGTGAAATGCCTTCAAGCCTCCAAAAAAGTTTAGTTACTCACAACTTACGTACGGTATAGCTCTGTTGACTACCATGACCCCGGTTTTAACTTCCAAGTCGTCAGAGGCATCAGACACATTATCAGGCATTATCAGACACATTTTCTGGATTTCAAATGGTGCACTTGTGCACTTCAATGTTCATGTTTTAGTGTGAATGGTGCAGGGCTTGACACTGGCACCTGCAAACCAGTCAAATGCTGGTAAAACTTGGCTGTGGCTGGTAATAACTTCAGGGCCACTCGCCAATTTGGCAGGTAGTTTATTCTATGGTATGACACAGAATAGCCTATATTCAGCACTTTGCCCCCTGTGTAGCAATTGTTTGTAGAAGTTCAAGAAGAAGGTCAGTTACTCTGTTTCTATTTGCATGATTTATTTCCATGTAGAAAGTTGTGCACTCATCTTCTTGCTTTAGTACCTGGGGTTAGATATACAGTGTCATGCTGAAGAGAAAAAGAAACAATATCAATTTTTGGCCAGTAGAATAGCTGAATGGCCAGTGACTTGGGAAAACCACTGGCCCCAATGGCCAGCAAGCGAAAAAGGAAATGTCAAGCCCTGGTATGGTTTATTAATTACGAACTAAAACACAGAGCCCGAAGTGCACAAGTGCACCATCTGAGACACACAGCAACTGTCTGGAATGATTCACCCCTTAGCTCATTCAGCTGGTGAGAATAGACAAGGAAGTGTCATTGGCTGCTTTAACGTGGAAGAGATGTTGCAACTTATAATCTAAGGCCCGTTGGATGAAAGGTGAAATCCCCTCAAGCCTCAAAAAAAAAAATTGGTTACTTACATCTTACTGTTGACTAGCCTACTACCATGACTTTGGATTTAACTTCTGTTGTCAAAGACAATCTGGAATAGCTGAATCACATGGGGAGCTGAATCATATGGGCAGGATAGACAACAAAGTTGTGGCAGTGGCAATGCTGAATTAACATGGAAGAAGTGTTACCTCCTGTAATCCAGGGGTGGGGAACCTTTTTCGTTTGAGGGGCCACTTCAAATTCTTCACACAAAAGTCCTCAGAGGGCCGTACAATGTACACAAACCTTCAACTTGCACTTTAAGCCTATTTTGAAGGCAGCCACTTTTAAATCAGACCCCATTTTCTCTAGGTCCCCTGAATATAACTTAATTACATTGCAAATTTATTTTCTAAGATTCCTTTACAAAATATGTCGTATTTCATGTGAATCTGCAAAACATTAAAACTGTATCGGAGGGCCA
>NC_085879.1:35560203-35565203 GCF_034702125.1 Engraulis encrasicolus | reverse complement strand
GCTCAGGCCGCCACAGCTGTTCTGGTCGCCTCAGGAATCCGAAACTTTCTTGGCTACTGTGTGTGTGTGTGCGTGTGTGTGTGTCTGCGTGTGTGTGTGTGGGGACTTTCCTTTTATGGCAGAGTTCTGGACCCGTACGGTTCCCCAGCGAGGGCGCGAAAGCTGCAAAACAGGAAGTCTGTTGTGTGTGTTTTCTGAAAAACACGAAACGAGAAAGAAGAAGCAAAAACCGAAAGCTCCCATTGTCTCATTCCCAGACTTGACATTTTTTGTCACATACGTAGCGCCACACATCACCTTGGATTGTTTGTATGCATGACCTAATCACTTGACTTGCCTTTTGTGTTAAGCAACACAGTGTAGGCCATTACATCACACTCTTGCAACAGTTTTTATTTTTAAGAACTACCCTTAGAAGCAATTCTAAGTAGTGTTTTTATGGCTTTAGTTACCCTACTGGTTAGAAGAGGAATTGTCTGCAGAAACTGAGGAACCGCTGAAACTATTTTGTTTCTGAAACTAGTGTTGGCTGTTATATTTGTAACTGAAACTAGCGTTGCTTAGCACCACCATCATAGAAATATACAGCAACGCAACACAAGCAATGCAAGTCTCATCATGGCATGGCCTGCTTGCTCTGATGGTCTGATGCACACAAACCTCTTTTGTTAATTGGTTTTGGTGGAATTGGAATGGTTTGCAAGCGTGTGTGTGTGTGGTGTGTGTGTGCGATGCGTGTGCGCACGTGTGTGTGTGTGTGTGTGTGTGTGTGTGTGTGTGTGTGTGTGTGTGTGTGTGTGTGTGTGTGTGTGTGTGTGTGTGTGTGTGTGTGTGTGCGTGTTTGTGTGTGGTGTGTGTGTGGAGATTGTCGAGACATCAGGCCCCCGCGTCTCCTCATCTCGCATATGAAAATGACAGACACAGACACAGACGCAGAGCACGCAGACAGGGCAGCACACATGCAGAGATGAGTGGCTATCAATTTGAACATGAATGGAGGCCCATCTCCTTCAGCCTCATTCACATGAAAATATGCGCAGGTCTTCGCCTTTTGTTTCTGACACAGGATTTAAAGCGAGCCGCTGTTGTTTCACATCCACCATGATACATATGGAACAGGAAGCTGTGGTTGTTGTTGTTATTACCATGGCTACACTCGGTCCTGCCAATTAAGCTCCCCCAAAAATGTAAATTATTTCTGATCACTTATCCTTGGGGTTGAAAAAAAAAAAAAAAAAAAGACGAGAGAAAAAATGGCAGAGGTGGAGTGGAGGAGGAAGGCCTCGTAGGTGGATTTGCCATAAGAGGATACACTGTAGTAATCCATAAGATGGCCATAGTAATATGGCTCCACTCTGTCTTCCCAATTAAAAAACCCAAAATGTAAATCATTTACGATCGCCGTATGGCCCTTAATAGGAGGGAATATTATAACAAAAGACAAGAGAAAAGTGGCGGGGGAGGACGAAAGGAAGGCCTGGTGGGTGGATTTGCAATAAGTAGCAATAGGTTGGCCATAAGAATGCTCCACTCTGTCTTCTCAATTAAACAACCCAAAATGTAAATTATTTGTGATGGCCGTATGGTGCCTTATTCTTGGGATAGGAGGGAATATAGACACAAAAGACAAGAGGAAAGTGTGTGGGGGAGGACTTAAGGAAGGCCTGGTGGGTGGATTTACTATAAGAGATGAACGCAGCGTGCAGCAGCAGCGGTGGCGTGCCTCGCACCGGCTCATGTTGTCTGGCTAATGAAGGAGCCGACACAGCGGGACGCCCAGGGGAGCAACCGTGGATACGTTTGGCCAGCACACAGCTTCTGTGGGAGTCAGAGACAGAGGGGGAGAAATGAGGGATAGAGAGGGGGGGGAGAGATAGAGAGAGAGAGAGAGAGAGAGAGAGAGAGAGAAAGACACAGAAAGACACAGAAAGAAAGAAAGATGGAGAGAACTCATCTTCCACTCAAACAGCTTCTGTGAGTGAGAGACAGAGAAAGAAAGAAAGAAAGAAAGAAAGAAAGAAAGAAAGAAAGAAAGAAAGAAAGAAAGAAAGAAAGAAAGAAAGAAAGAAAGAAAGAAAGAATGGAGGAGAGAGAGAGAGAGAGCCCATCTCCCTCTCAAACAGCTTCTGAATGAGAGAGAGAGATAGATAAAGAGAGAGAGAGAGAGAGAGGGGGTGGAGAAAGAAAGAAAGAAAGAAAGAGTTGGGGTGAGATAGATGAAGTTGTTCCACTCAAACAGCTTCTGTGAGAGAGAGAGAGGGAGGGAGGAAAGAAAGAGTAAGAGAGATGGAGAGTGTGTGTGTGAGACAGGGAGAGATATGAAAGAAAGAAAGAAAGAAAGAAAGAAAGAAAGAAAGAAAGAAAGAAAGAAAGAAAGAAAGAAAGAAAGAGTAAGAAAGATGGAGATTCAGAGAGAGAGAGAGAGTGGAGAGAGAGCCCATCCACCCCCTGACGCGGGCACAGGGTGAAGGGCGTTATGTAACCAAAGGAACCCACAGTTCCAGGGAGATGTTTTTGTTGGAAGCTCGTCAGGCCTCTCGATTGGGTAGCTGGTGCAAGAAAAAACAAACCTGCTACTATAGGGCCTGTAGGGTCTCTCTGCACCACCACCTCCAAAACACATGTACCATTGCATTCTCGGTCAAGCGGTTTGCTTGTTTATTTTCACGTCGTGTTTTATTTTTTCTCTCGCCCCTTCCTCCCGAACAAAGTTTAAGAGGTGTAGCTACATTTAGTAGAGTGCTCTGTTAGATCTGGCGTTCCATGACTGACTCTGGCGTCGCCCAAACTGTTTTTCCTGGTTGGAGACCGTCATTCCACAGAAACAGGAAATGCATGGAGTTCTTGAACTAAGAATGGTCACTCCAGGAATTCCAATTGCACTATGTGTGGCTGGCTGGCTGCTGGGCAGGCTACTGGAATTTTTAGCTCAGCTCCTGAAACGGACTGACTGACTGAAAACCCCTCTTTGTTTACGCCTCTGCTTATCAGACCTCAGTTGACACCCTCTTGTACAGGGGGTATTTTTCTTTGAAGGCCGTGAATCAATCAGCATTAAAATGCCACAAGAGAGGTCATTATATTGATAAGATAAATAAAACAGTCCATCATGTTTTTCAAAACACACTTATGACCTCGGGCAACTGAATGTGTGTTTTTCTATTGCTATTATTTCTCTATGGTAAAAACAAGCAGAAGCATTCACAAAACAAATAAATGACATTAACAATGCAAGTAATTGAATAAAATCAAAATATATTTTAAAGATAATTGAAGGAAATAAATGAATGATTAACAAATTAGCAAAGTAACAGCAACAAAAAAAATGAATGAAAATAAGAGAAGTCACGAAGAAAATGGGTTGAATACTGTAGGCCTAATGTGGTAAATCAATCTAATAAAAAAATGCAATGTTTAATCAACTCTTTAAGAGTACTCTGGGACCTAGGACGGTAGAAGATGTTAAATCGACATTCTAAGTGGTGAACTAACACTGATTTTTTTTACCATGTAGAAAATATTCAAAGGCTGTTTTTGTTTGTCTACTCTGCAACCAGACCAGCCAGTGGCCAAACACCATATCCTCTGCATTCTGTTTAAATATAGCCTATCCCTGGATCAGGTTTTTCCTTGCCCTACATTTTACACCACCAGCGGTCTCTCTGTGGGTCACCAAAGACTGCCCTCTGATGGTCACTCTAGGACTTTCCCGCAAGAAGGGTGGTGTGTGTGTGTGTGTGTGTGTGTGTGTGTGTGTGTGTGTGTGTGTGTGTGTGTGTGTGTGTGTGTGTGTGTGTCTGTGTTCATGGGTGCGTGCATGCGTGCATTTGTGTGTGTGTGTGTGTGTGTGTGTGTGTGTGTGTGTGTGTGTGTGTGTGTGTGTGTGTGTGTGTGTGTGTGTGTGTGTGTGTGTGTGTGTGTGTGTGTGTGTGTGTGTGCGCGCATGTGTGTGTGTGTGTGTGTGAGTGTGAGTGTGTGAGTGTGTGTGCGTGTGCGTGCGCGTGCGTGTACGTGTGTGTGCGTGTGTGCGTGCGTGCGTGCGTGTGTGTGCATGTGTGCGTGATGAAGCAGACACGGAGTCATTTCAGGAATGAGTGGACGACACCAAGTCATATTTCTCAAGAAGTATCATGTTACGTTTAGTCCTACTCACACAGTAGACTCGTAATGTGATAATAATTATGATGTACATTTCAACCATCACAGCCTGAATCAAGGGGTAGCCATTTAGGACAGTATCCCTTTTCAAATGATACTATCCCTAAAAATGTCTCCGTCTCAATAGCGGGCAAATGAGGGTCATTTTGTATCCCTGCCCAAAGCACAGAATAACTCACTGCAGAGTACTCCTTCTCTCTCTCTCATGGAAACTCTGTCATCTTTTGGTCGTTTCTTTTTCCCCATCTACGCAGCAGTTCAGCCCTAAATGTGTTTCACTCAGCAATAATCAGCCAGTGGTAAAACACTCTCACAGTACATTTTGCGGTGTTGGTTCAACACTTAAAGAGTTCATTTATGTCCAAATGAGGTCAAATCAATCCTCAAAGTGTTGAATGAACACTGCAGAATTTGCTGTGCTCCCTCTCCCCCTCCCACTGTTGGGAAAATGAATCTTCTGTGCAGTGCACCTCTCCAATTCTTTGTTAAAAAAAAGGAACTCGGAACACTCTGAAACCTGTTGCCGTGGAGAAAAGAGAAGTTCTATGGAATCCCCCCTATTCAGCTGTGATGGTGGTGGTAGTGGTGGTGGAGGAGGAGGAGCTGCAGACGCCACAAGTTAACAACCAGCTGATTCGCACCGGCGCAGCGGAATTCAAGTCAGAGATGGACAATGGAATGACGCCCTCTCTATTGTGCAACCTGGTCCCAAGAGGGGGGGGGGGGGGGGGGGGGGGTCGGGGGGGTTGAAGGGTGGGGTCGGGGTGAGTGATGAGCATTGCCTGGCGCCTGGCGATGGCTGCCTGATCTCTCGACCGTCTCCCTGAGCTCTGGCATCGGTT
>NC_085879.1:35550203-35555203 GCF_034702125.1 Engraulis encrasicolus | reverse complement strand
GAACGGCGGTGCATGTGAATGGGCCTGCCAAACATTTGCCTAATTGTTCTGGGATAAGCTGGGTGCTGTATGCTGGGCTAAGTGTGTGCAGGTGTGCTGGTAGAGTATGTGCAGTTCTTCGCAGTTTAGCTTCAGTCTCAAACCAAGCGGCAATGGTCCACACAGAACACACTTTAAAGCCAGACTCAACGTTGCATTAACGATGAATGAATTACAAAATCTTGCATGTCCGGTGGACCCTCCGCATAGGGTGGAACAAATATACCGTAAATTGTTTCGTGTGGTTCCGTACTTTTATGGGCAATGAGGTGGACTGTGAGGTGTCTTTTGTTAAAGATTATCTTACTTAAATCCGCAGGTGCATCAAATTTGCATTAGCATTGCATTAATAGACTAAATTGGAGGAAAGAGAACTGCATCCACAACCCATCATTTTTTGAAGATGTGTTTTGGGACAGGACAGCGTCCTTTATTTAGTTCAGGACAGAGAGAGTGGGGTGGGATAGTCACGGTTGGGCAGAGGTGTCATAAGTAAAAGTAAAAAAGTAAATTTGTGGTGTAAGTACAACACTAGCCCATGATATTACATGGCTGTTACACCATTTACTCCATTGTACCTAATAATGTGGATGGACTGTGTTGTTACTGAAAAACTCTAAAAACCTAGCAAGAACCCACCACTAATTTGATCCAACCAACACAAAGGTAGCCAATCACAAGACGAGTTCAGGTCTACTGGTTATTAAAATAAGTTAACTGTGTTGGAAGGAAATTGTGTTTCTTTTTTCACTTTTGCTTTTACTTTGGACACCTCTGCTGTTGGGGAATTATTACTGTTGCTCTGATTACTCATAGTGTGCACAGGCAGATTGGTCCTTCCCCAAACGGTTTGCAGTTTGGGCCAAACCCTCATTTTCTGAATCGTACAGACTAAACTTTTCATGTTATAGTCTGTTTTGCCAGGCAGCATCATTATATTATTTAATTATTATTATTATTATTTTTTTTCAGGACATTTCATATTATAGAACATATACATACAAACATACATATATGTAAATGTGCCAGGTTATAGCACAAAGGCTAATTTCCATCCGGTGTCCAAAATAGGATAGTAACTGACATCATTCTGTCAAGCCTGACCCAACCCCCGTCTCATACCTCACGACCTTGTTGGGTTGTGAGGAGCATGCACTAATAGCCAACCTATTAGCTGCAGCAGGATATCACCTTGAGACCATTGGGGGGTGGGGGTGGTTAATAGTGGTACGCATTGGCAATGCCCTCATGATTCGATTAGATTGCAATTACAATTCGGGAGTTCACTATACGATTTGGATCGATTCAGTTTGATTCTGCAGTACGTTGTGATACTTAAAAATTCTTCTGAAAGCAAGGCAATTTTTTTCTATGTGCCATGACTCATGAGGCAATACAAGCAGTCAGATACTGCACAACATTTTAATGGCTGTTGTGTGTATAACTCCTGCAGTTTCCCTCCTGCTTTAATTAAATTTGAAGTTAATTTGCTCCGGAAATGCCCAAAGTAATTGAAACTTGAAAAAAAACCCATTGCACATCAATTATGGCATTTGCCAAATCAAAGCTGTATCGTCGTCCATGCCCCCTGCATCGCAATCGGCGAATCGATCATTTGTTGACGCCACAAGTGGTTAATAATGCTCTACTAGCGGAGCGCTATGCTAGCTAGTTGGCATCCATCACACCTGCTGCT
Source organism: Engraulis encrasicolus (assembly GCF_034702125.1). Lineage (NCBI taxonomy): Eukaryota > Metazoa > Chordata > Actinopteri > Clupeiformes > Engraulidae > Engraulis > Engraulis encrasicolus. The sequence goes on along the minus strand of NC_085879.1, from coordinate 35,553,468 downwards.
GCACGTCTGTATTCCTCCTTTCACACTTCCAGTGTGGCACAGTGCTATTTGGCATGCACCTCTCCCTCTCTTGTCAAGGCCTGGGGAAGCACAAACAATCAAGAAGGTATTTGCTCTTTGAAATCTACTTCCTTTTCCCTGACAGCAGGGTGTCACGACGTCTTGATTCTCTCCTCAAAGCAGATCAAACAATATAGGCCCTCTACGCCATATAAATGACAGCGATGAAATTCCCATGTCGAGAAGAAAAAAAAAAGACTTCACCTTGATCGACGTCGTGAAGTTTCTTTTTATTTATCGACGGTGTGCCGTGAAGTGTTTTTTTCTTCTTTTGCACTGAGTAGGAGGAAGATGGCTTGTTGTTTTCTTTGACTTCCTCCTCCAGTAAAAATCCATTGTTAATTCAACACTTAGAGAGTACTCTGGGGCCAACACTTTCACTTCCACTTAACACTTACACCCTGTAAGATGTTAAATCAACTCTCAAAGTGTTCTTTTTTAACATTTTTACTGTGCCTCTATATCTATTCCTAATGGGGACCATCTTCTGTAGTTGGCCTACTCAGATTCCCATCAAAACCAGCCACTTAGATGAAAAAAGAAAAAAAAAAACGCCTTAAAGCCTCCAGAGTCTAGGCTAAGCTACGACTTCAAAAAAAGCCAGTCATTACCCACTTGACTGATGCAGATAAATTTGCGTCTGTCTCCCGGCAGCTACGACTGATGACTTAAAGAGGAAGATGCAGCTTTTGTGGATTTGCAAAGCGAATGGGCCTCCAACCCTCCATCCCTCATTGAGCAGAGGCAGAGGATGCACACACACACACACACACACACACACACACACACACACACACACACACACACACACACACACACACACACACACACACACACACACACACACACACACACACACACACACAATAACATGCATACACACGCGTGCGCACACACTCACACACACACACACACACACACACACACACACACACACACACACACACACACACACACACACACACACACACACACACACACACACACACACACACACACACACACAAACACACGCACGCACACTCATTGAGCAGAGGCAGGGGATGCACCCACCGGACCGGCGGATGACGAAGCGGCTCCTCCACTCGCCATAATCAAAGCTAATGGTGCAGTGTGTCTATTTGGCACAACATTAGGCTTTATCAGCATTAGACGCTAAGTGTGGATGTGGTTTCCTGTCTGTCGCCCCGGTCGCGCCGTGACAAACGCTCGCAGACGGAGGGTTGGAGTGGGAGCTTGGGATGCTGGGTGTTGGGGCTGCTTAGGTGATGATGGGGGAGGAGGAAGAGACCTGGTGAGTACAATAGCACTACAATAGCAATAGCACTGGTTGATTTTTAGCTTTAAAAACAACAACAACAACAAAAAAACACACAGCCTCAGCTTTTTGGCCTAATTTTGTTGTTACCAATATGGCAATGACCAAGTCGTAATGCATTACCAGGGGTGGATCTAGCCATTTTGGGGCCCTAGGCGAAATATAAACATGTGGCCCTCAAAAGTCACTCTTTACACACGTCCTCAATTGGCATGAGCAAAGGTGCTATTTTTTAGCATTTTTTTGTACTTACCTTCCATTAAATTATATAAGTGACAAATTAAGATCAGGCCTACTTTTTTGTCTGTTTATCCCAACTGGTGTAACAGTTGGGGGCCCCTATGGACGGCAGATTTGGTCAGGGCCCAAGGCAATTGCCTAGGCTTGCCTAATGCAAACTCCGCCTCTGTGCATTACCAAATTGTAAAGAAGGGACCAGGCTAGTAGCACTGCTCACTGGTTGACAGTAAGCCTTTTTTATTCAACACAGCACCTGTTTAAATTCCAAAGACGAGCCACAAGAAACATATTCACACGTTTTCATGTCCTGAGTTGTTATTGTCTCGCAGATTCACTTCTCTGTCACTGAACGCAGTTTAGTGACGTCACGGTGTCACATGACTCCTGGAAGGAATAATTCTTTATCTGTAACAAATATTCTGGTTCGAAAAAGATAACCATGGCCACCAAACTCTTCAATTGAGCTACCCCAACGGAGGATCCATCTCAAAATATCAAACAGTATATTACGACAGCGCCTCTCTTTCTCGCTTCTGTATAATAACTGGATGAGCGAATGGCGTTCCTTCCAGGAGTCATGTGACACCGTGATGTCACTAAACTGCTTTCAGTGACAGAGAAGTGAATCTGCGAGACAATAACAACTCAGGACATGAAAACGTGTGAATATGTTTCTTGTGGCTCGTCTTTGGTGGACAAAAATAAAATGGATTACTGTGAAGTATCACTTTGGCGAACCATTTTGCGGACGTAGTTGGAAGGCGGAAGCTGAAAGAGGTAGGTGCGCCACTTTTGAAAACTCCTGTTGTATCGTACCTATGCTACCTAATGGAACTGTGAACCACTAGATCGACTTGTATGGACCCACACACCACGGCCAAAGCGTTCAAAAGGGTTTTAATGCACGCTAGGAGCTTTAAAACAGGTCAAATATGTGCCCGATGGGCCAGGGTTTAACCGAAAACAGCGCAATTGAACAACTTTGCGCAGCACGCATGAAAATTTCTCGCGGTTTCCCCTTTCATCCTTTTCCCTGGGTCCACCCAAGATGGGATATGAATCCAAACTGGCCGGAATTGCCCTTTAAGTGTAAACGCAACATGTAGATAAAAATAAATCCTCCATTGTAACAAATGCGTTTCAGCCCCCTAAATAGGATATTTTTTTCTCCTGCTTTTTATACCTGGATTTTAAATATCTGCTGCGTGGAAACGGAAGGCCAAAACCAATGCAAACCAATGCAATCAGGAGAAAAAATATCCACATATAAAAATATCCAGCTACGTGGAAACGGCACCTAAGACAAAAATGCCCAGGTGTGTTTTTTGTCTGGTTCCAGTCCAGCCCTGGCCTGAGTGCAGGAGGTCTTGACGTCTTGATGTGTGGAAAATTTGTACCTGCCGCTCACCTCAGTCTGATTGCACTGCCAGACATCTTTTTTTCTGTGAAGGACCATCAGCCTGTGGGTGGTCTCGTTAAGAAAAACGTAACCCTCTATTTATAGTGGTGGACTGAGCATCGATTGAGGTGGTGGACCATCATGGCACTTCACTTCAGCCAGGAGGAGCTGACTCAGGGCTGAAGGGGGTTGATTAGAGAGAACAGTGCAGGCCGAAAACCAGGTCTGGACCAGGGAGAAAACTCCAG
>NC_085879.1:35542703-35545203 GCF_034702125.1 Engraulis encrasicolus | reverse complement strand
TATGTTACACAAATGCTACTTTATCCAAAATGACTTATACTGTAGCTATTTACTTGGTGTCCTGGGTTTTTTTTGAAATCTACGGACAAAGATAAACAACAAGACAAAAAACAAAAAACATTGTGTTACACCTAGCAGATGCAAAGGGACTCATAGTTATTTACTTGGTGTACGTACTGTTGGGATCCCTGCAGATAAGATAACAAAACAATGCAGAAGATTTTGTTTTTAAGCTCTGAACAGTGCCAAATATTATCTATTTGTTTGATGCATTCATTAGGGATTTGTGCGCCTTTGAATTCATATTGAAATTTAATGCATTTTACTTCAATTTCGCATACACACATTGTACGCACCTTCAAATATTTACTGTAATATTATACTTTAATATTCCAGTATAAGGGGTAAAGGAAAATGTTAAAGATATACTGAATATTGCCAGTTGATGCATCGCCAGTTGATGCAACTACAAACGTCAGGCTAATACACAAACACTTTGTATACAATGTTGCCCACATACGACTGCATGTACACACGCTTACAATCACACAGGACATACCAGATGTGTCCATCCATACAGGCAGACACCCACCCACGCATACAACATCTTAACAAGTACACGTGCACAACATAACATAACCGCAGAAAAATATATTTCCGTGAAGGTGTTGTAGGTGTTGTACTATATCTTAGTACACGTGCACAACATAACATAGCCGCAGAAAAATACATTTCTTTTTCACTGATTGTTAATCATAACAGCTAATTAAAAACCCGACATTAAGCGGCTGAGGAGGAAGGAGGAAAGAGGAAATGGCCTGTGGCTTTGATTCTTGTGTTGTGTGTGCAGGACCGTAATCAGACATTTTCAAATACGGAGGTCAAATACTGCGTGCTGTACTGTACACTGTACATTCAGAATGCTTCAAACACTTCAGTCAAACTCTTCAGTGTGTTTTCATTAATCACTGCCTTGAGGATAAATGGGGGTGGTGTACGTATATAGACTGGATTTATCATCGTTGATCATATTTTCAATTTTCATCATAGATACATTTTACACTACTGAAAACAAAAATACTGAGGACATGACCTCTGTGTCCTCAATGGTAGTTACGGCCATGGCTGTGTGTGGGAGATGGAAGAATCAGTGCTGATATGAGCTGTCACTGTCTGACTGTGAGACTGTGAGCTCTCGTTCTTCGCTTTCACCCCCCCCTTCCCCCCAGGCTTCATTTCCACGTCCTGTCTCCACAGACCCATCTGCCAAACGAATGCATCTCGGTGCATCTGAGTGCATCTTATTTTGTCTTCTGGGGTTTAAAGGAGGTCGGAGTGCTTCTTACCTACCTATACAGTATACGTAGTATATCCACAGACCGACCTGCCAAACAAATGCATTTCAGTGCATCGCCTCCCTGCATTGTCTTTTGTCTTATGGGGTTTAAAACAGGTAGGAGAGCAGGTCGAGCATTTTACCTAATATACAGCATATCCACAGACTTATCTGCTGAGGGCATCTCAGTGCATGTCTAATCCATCATGGCTGTTTCAAGGTATTTGGGGGCCCCGGGCAAAGAGGGACTTGGGCCCCCCTTTTTCATCCAAAAAAATAATTGGGGAGGGATTCCCCTCAAAAGGGTTTTTTTTTTTAAAAATAAGAGTATCATTTCACTTTTCGGTCATTGAATTTAGGGAGATTTTACCAGACCCTTTTCCATGTCATTTGAACACAAGTGCATGACCAGTCACTACCTTATTTCAGCTGGGGACCCTAGGCAGTTTCCTAGTTTGCTTGCCTGGATTGGGCCTGTCTCTCCCCTTTCCCGCCTCCGTCTTCTTTTGTCTTGTGGGGGTTTAAAGCAGGTTGTTCAGAGAGAGAAAGAGCATTTTACCTATCCAGTATATCCACAGACTAATATGCTGAGGGCATCTCAGTCCATCTCTAAACCAGGGTGTTTTCAGGGTATTTGATTGATCCTTCCTCAATGATATAAATCATTGAGGAAGGATCTCCCTCAAGGGGGTATTTTTAGATGCCTCTTAGCATCTCTAAAAGAGGGTCTGTCTGTCTGTCGGTCCGCCTGAAACGCATTCTTTCAATTGTCATTCCCTCCTGTGTCCCCAAGGCTGCAGTGCATAGACAGACGCATCTTTGTCCGCCTGTTGGACTTGTTTGTAGGAGTATCATTGCACTCTTCGGTCATTGAATTTAGGGATGATTTTTTCTGTCACTCATAAAGTGTCATTTAAACACAAGGGCATGATCAGTCATTACCCTCTTTCAGCTGGGGGGCCTAGGTGGTTGCCTAGTTTGCTTGTCTGGTTCTGACAGGCCTGTCACCCATCTCCTCTCCCTCGATCTCCTTTTCTCTTGTGGGTGAGTTAAAGCAGGTCGGTCTCAGAGCATCCTACCTATACAGCATGTACTGCTACAGTAGCCTCAGACCACTCCGCCAAATGAATGCATCTCAGTGCATCTCCTCTCCCCGCATCTCCT
>NC_085879.1:35532703-35535203 GCF_034702125.1 Engraulis encrasicolus | reverse complement strand
GCTCCGCCCCTGGAGGGAGAGCTGCTGCCTCAAAGAACCAGTCACTAGATTGAAAGTGTTAAAATGACAAGGTTTAAATTATTGGGTTGTGCACATTTCAGAATTTGAGAGATTTTTAGATTTTTCAACTCACACTCACATCGGGTAATTGTAACATTTACGTATTTAAATGATGGTTAGGTTCACTATATGTTTCCAAAGTGTTCATGTGACTCATGGCTTTGGACTGGAGTGCAGCAGCAAATAGCCAATATCAAGATTTCAAGTGATAACATTCCTGGGTTACACTTTGAGTTTAGCAGGACATAAGTGTATGCTTTCACATTTTTTGTACGTGCAAATGATGTGTTCCATGGTTATTTCATGTTTTGAAAGTGTTGATTTAACCAATGGAGAGTGTGGAGCTGAACTAAGCCTTCAAAATGTTTTATAACTACGCCAATGCAGCACTGGTGATTTCTTTTATTGTGCAGAGAATAGGTGAGGATATATATTCAATTCAATAATCAAACTTGGAATGACTTTGAAACAGAACAAGAGCTCTGCTGCAGTCTGGAGCCACGCACGCACGCACGCACGCACGCACGCACGCACGCACGCATGCATGCACGAACACAGAAAAGCACACACACACACACACACACACACACACACACACACACACACACACACACACACACACACACACACACACACACACACACAGAAAAGCACACACACACACACACTCACGTGCAGAGAGGAGGAACGAGGCAATGAGAGGGAGAGAGACAGAATGAGAGAATGACGAGAGAGAGAGAGAGAGAGAGAGAGGGAGAGAGAGAGCGAGAGAGAGAGAGAGAGAGAGAGAGAGAGAGAGAGAGAGAGAGAGAGAGAGAGAGAGAGAGAGAGAGAGAGACAGAGAGAGAAAGAGAAAGAGAAAGAGAAAGAGAAAGAGAAAGAGAAAGAGAAAGAGAGAGAAAGCAAAATGTGAATTTGCAACAATTAGACGCAGCTCCTTTGCGTATTCATCCCTTGCTAATTCGGAGCACTCGAGTGATCATGAAACTTCGCTGTGGTTTCTAAATTTGAAAAGACACGTTCAAAAGACCCTCAGGCATAAAACAAGAATCTATTTTTTTCCACAGCAAGGTCTGCCAATTCTCTAGCCAGGTTAAGTCATTTAATTAAAAACCATCCCTCCATAGAAATTCAATAACATTGACGTGAAGTCAAGCTGGCATTTATAAACTAAATATAAGCTAAGCCATATGCGTTTTTCAATTCTTACAATATGTATGACTTTTCTCTCGCTAGGTCTTGAATTTTATTACTGTGGTCCAACTCCTGTCGCCGTGTCTACATCATCGAACTCACGGTGCCCTGGGAGGAAGCTATCGATGAGGCATATGAAAGGAAGAGGTTGCGATACTCTGACCTTGCAACCCAGGCAGAGGAGCAGGGATGGACTGTGCATGTGCGTCCAGTGGAGGTGGGCTGTAGGGGGTTTGTCGCTAACTCCACCATAAAACTCCTGAAAGAGGTGGGCGTGAGAGGGCAAGCTCAGAGGAGGACCATCAAAGAGCTTGCCACCACAGCTGAGAGAAGTAGTCACTGGCTGTGGCTCCGAAGAAAGGAAATGGCATGGGGGACAAAGTGACCACTCAGTCCCTATGCGACACACGCCCAGGTCTGATCAGCCTGTGGTGGGCCTTCCACAGATGAGGGTGTTTTGTGATAAATGGCCGAAACACCCCAAGATTCTGGGGTACACAACTGAAGATGTGTCGCATAGAGCAACATCACTGAGTGGGGTCCAAGCAAGGTCTCAACTGGGAACTGAACTACTTGGGATTGAAACATCGAGTCCTTTTGCATAACATAGAAATTCAATAACATTGACGCGAAGTCAAGCTGGCATTTATAAACTAAATATAAGCTAAGCCGTATGCGTTTTTCAATTCTTACAGTATGTATGACTTTTCTCTCTCTAGGTCTTGATTTTTATTAGGTACAGAAAATACAACAGTAAAACGCTAAAACACAATTGTTTATTTATGAAACGTGTGCTGACTTTTCCCTCCCCAGATCTGTGTCTTTTATCAGGTAAACATCAGATACAAGCGCAAGCAACAGTATAGACCCGTAACATAATTGTCTATGACGCGTGTGCGCTTTGCATCTTTTTTTTATGTCTCGCCTCAAGTCAGTGTAATGATTGGTGAAATGCGGACATGGCGTCATAGGGCTTCAGGAATGCAGGTTTTTTTCCAGAGACTTTAAGAGCCCTTGCTTCACTTTTCTGCTGCACAGTTCTACAAAAACACAGGGAAATATCACCGATAATGTTAATTCAACACTTAGAGAGTACTCCGGGACCAAATAAACTCTAGATGATGTTAAATAGACTCACTAAGTGTTGAATTAACATTAACGGTGGTATTTTATTTCGCTGCTTACTGTAGACAGGCGAGTGGGCAGGTGGGAGGACCGTGGGTAGGTGGACACCTGTTCAGATGGT
>NC_085879.1:35520203-35530203 GCF_034702125.1 Engraulis encrasicolus | reverse complement strand
AACTTGTCCTTCTGCAAGGCACCTAACTTCACATTGCTGCAGGGACCATAAACAATAGGCCTATGCTGTAATAACTGCAAGACACTCAGGATAAGAGTGTTAGCTAAGTGTAATTTATTTTTTAAATCCCGCATGGAGCGCTCTCTCTCTCTCTCTCTCTCTGTTTCTCTCTGTTTCTCTCTCTCTCTTTCTCTCTCTCTCTCTCTCACTTATGAAGGTGTTTTTTGCGCTTGAATGCTATTTTTGCTTTTGCCAGGTTTGCCAACTGACAACACACAGTAATTAATTTGATTAATCTAAAGATCATTACCGCTAAACTGCATCGCGGGGAACTCGATGTGTCGCATGCGGCCGAGTCTGGACGTTGCACATTTATAATATCTGTCAACTAATGAGATCCAAAAAAAGGGACAAAAGTGACAGCCGGTGTCCTGGGACTGCTGACATCCGCTTGTTTCGATTCCCCCCCCCCTAAACTCCCTCCCATATATTTTTTTGCTTTTCTGTAGGAAAAAACAAACAAATTCCACATTTATTCATATAAAGGACAGGGCCTGTCGACGTGGGGAGCGGCTCTGTTCTCAAAGGTAGAACTCTCCAGCGGCTGTGGGCTGGGTGGTGTCTTTTTCGGCAGTCAGGCATGAATTTTTTCGAGAGAGAGCTTGTGTTTTTTTTGTGAGTCTCTTTGGAGTGGTGTTGCATAGCGGTGGGCGCTCATTTCTAAAAGTGGCATGTGCTCTCCCCTCTCCTCCGAGACAGCTGGGGGAGAGAGAGAGAGAGAGAGAGAGAGAGAGAGAGAGAGAGAGAGAGAGAGAGAGAGAGAGAGAAACACACAGAGAAACAGAGAGCGAGACAGAGAAATGTAAATGTAGAGAGAAAAGGGTGCAGAATGAGAGAGAGAGAGAGAGAGAGAGAGAGAGAGAGAGAGAGAGAGAGAGAGAGAGAGAGCGAGAGCAAGCTAGCTGGATTGGGCGGGGGAATAAACAAGGCAGCTGAATTTCCAGGGCGAAAAAAAAATCTGAATAAATAAATAAAACAAAAAAATAAAGGCCTGTCAACACCTTTGCTTACTAACTACTTCAGCGAAGTATGGCACTGTGCCTCCTACTGTATTCGGTAATGCAGGGCCTGGATAAAAAGAGCTTATAGTACTGTAGAGAGAGCCTGTGATTTCAAGTGCAGTGTGGTAGCAGTAGAGAACCACCACTGCTGCGGCATCAATGAGCGCAGTTACCGTACGTAGGAGGAGTATTCCATTTTTAAACGTAATGGTGGTAGTGTGCGGTTTGTGCACGAGGCATGTAAACTATTTATTCATTCCGACTGACTGTCTATTGGGAATATTCAGAGACAGAACTTGTTGTTGCACAATGTGTTGATGCTTCACACAAGCAAATGGAATATTCTGGAATTTGTTTTTTACTGTAAATCAAATACTGAAAATATTTCGTTTGAAAACCAGAAGACTCTGTGCATGTACATAACTGCGCTCGTTGAATGGCGTCAGAATGTGAACTCGTTTGGTAGCAATAAGACAAGCTATATCACCCCCAAGCTACGTGTTTCATGCTTTCATGCCTGCCTTGCGGTATAGGCACAGCTATAAGTTCAAAACAAAAAAAAGGAAAGAGAACGGAAACAAAACAACTCCACGACACAACAACAGATGCTAATGTGTACTTCAAAGACGAGGGTGGAAGCACTCAAAGGGGAAAAAAGACGCGAGGAGGAAGGAGGGGAGAAAAAAAAAAACAGGGAAAACACCGCTATGGGGAATGCATGGTACATGCTTGTTGACATGTGGCAAACACAAGCTCGACATAATGTAGAACACGCATCCGATTTAGCCCGACGTCGGTAGTAGAAGTGCGATCTGGGTCATCATCTCATTACAATGCTGCAATCCAGCTGCAGATTGTGCTGTCGCTGAACGGAAGTCCATCTATTCACAGTGCAAGTGTTAAGACGGCATGTGTGTTGTGTGTTAGTGTGTGTCTGCTTGTGTGTGTGCGTGTGTGTGTAAGTGTGTCTGTGTGTCTGCTTGTGTGTATGCGTGTGCATAATATGCATGCGTGTGTGTGTGTGTGCGTGCGTGCATGTGCATATATTTTTGTGTGCATTTGCTTGTGTGCATGTGTGTGTGTGTGCGTGTGCGTGTGTGTGTGTGTGTGTGTGTGTGTGTGTGTGTGTGTGTGTGTGTGTGTGGCGCGTGTGAGTGTGCGCGTGTTTGTGAGTCCATGTGTTCTGTATGTGTATTTGTGTATACGTATGTGTGTGTGCATGTAGATGTGTGCGTGCTTGTGCTTATGTGTTTGTGTGAGCACATCTGTGAAAATGTGTGTGTGTGTGGGCACATGCACAGATGTTTGTATGCGTATGCCTATGTGTGTGTGCGTGTGTGTGTGTGCTCTTATATGTGTGCTTATGTGTGTGTGCGAGTGCACACACTCCGAGTGTGTGTGTTTAGAGGCGATTTAAGGAGACTGCCAGCTCCAGGGCACGGCAGACAGGGCAGGCAAGGGGGAGGGAAGGGAAGGGGGAGGAGGGAGTGGGGAAGGGGGAGGGAGGGGAAGGGGGAGGGAGTGGGGAAGGGGGAGGCGGGAGGGAAAGGGAAGGGGGAGGCGGGAGTGGGGAAGGGGGAGGGAGGGGAAGGGGGAGGGAGTGGGGAAGGGGGAGGGAGGGGAAGGGGGAGGGAGTGGGGAAGGGGGAGGGAGGGGAAGGGGGAGGGAGTGGGGAAGGGGGAGGCGGAAGGGAAGGGAAGGGGGAGGCGGGCAGGAGGGAGGGAGGGAGAGAGGGAGGGAGGGGCTGTGGGAAAAGTGTCGACAAATGCAGCAGCTGGGGTTCATTGGTTGAGATGGAGGTCATAAGCCCTGTCTAGAGCACTGCCAGAGCTGCACAGCACAGAGAGGCTGCACTGCACCGCACTGCACTGCTATGCACTGGGAGGAAGTGCAATGTGTGTGTGTGTGTGTGTGTGTGTGTGTGTGTGTGTGTGTGTGTGTGTGTGTGTGTGTGTGTGTGTGTGTGTGTGTGTGTGTGTGTGTGTGTGTGTGTGTGTGTGTGTGTGGAGATTGTGTGTGTGCGAATGTAATGATGCCAGTAGGTTTGTGTGAGTGTGTGTGTGTGAGAGAGAGAGAGAGAGAGAGAGAGAGAGAGAGAGAGAAGGAGAGAGAAGGAGAGAGAGAGAGAGAGAGAGAGAGAGAGAGAAGGAGAGAGAAGGAGAGAGAGAGTGCATGTGCGTGTGTGTGTGTGTGTGTGTGTGTGTGTGTGTGTGTGTGTGTGTGTGTGTGTGTGTGTGTGTGTGCGTGTGTGTGTGCGTGTGCGTGTGTGTGAGGGTGAGGGTGATGGTGGTGGTTAGGGGATGTTGACTCCATCTGCCCCCCTTGCTCTATCCCTCCCCTTTCCTCAATCCATCCATCTCACCCCTCCCACCACCACCATGCATCTTACACAATCCCACCCACCCTGTTCCTGCACAGGAAAAAATGCAGTGTTAAATGAACACTTATAGAGTCGATTCAACATCTTATAGATCATATTTGGTGCCAGAGTACTCTCTGAAGTATTGAATTAACACTCATGTATTATCATTATTTTTTACAGTGTACCTGTCCACATCCTATCACCCATTCCAACTCAACCTCCACCTCCATGCCCTCGTTCCTGCCTGTCTGCCCATCACAAGTCCACATCTATCCACCTCTGCCCCTGACCCACCCCCACCTATCTATCCACATCTGCCCTGCCTGCTCCTGCCTCTGCCTCTGCCTGTCCACATCTTATCATCCACTACCACCTCCACCTCCGCTCTCCATCACAAGTCCACATCTATCCACCTCTGCCTCTGACCTACCCACCTATCCATCCACCTCTGCCTCTGCCTGCTCCTGCCTCTGCCTCTGCCTCTGTGTCTGCCTCTGCCTGTCCACATCTTATCATCCACTACCACCTCCACCTCCGCTCTCCATCACAAGTCCACATCTATCCACCTCTGCCTCTGACCTACCCACCTATCTATCCACATCTGCCCTGCCTGCTCCTGCCTCTGCCTCTGCCTGTCCACATCTTATCATCCACTACCACCTCCACCTCCGCTCTCCATCACAAGTCCACATCTATCCACCTCTGCCTCTGACCCACCCCCACCTATCTATCCACATCTGCCCTGCCTGCTCCTGCCTCTGCCTCTGCCTCTGCCTCTGCCTCTGCCTCTGCCTGTCCACATCTTATCATCCACTACCACCTCCACCTCCGCTCTCCATCACAAGTCCACATCTATCCACCTCTGCCTCCGATCCAACCCACCTATCTACCCACCTCTGCCTCTGATCCAACCCACCTATCTACCCACCTCTGCCTCTGACCCACCCCCACCTATCTACCCACCTCTGCCTCTGACCCACCCCCACCTATCTACCCACCTCTGCCTCTGACCCACCCCCACCTATCTATCCACCTCTGCCTCTGACCTACCCACCTATCCATCCACCTCTGCCTCTGATCCAACCCACCTATCCATCCCTTCTGGCAGGGCTGGACTGGGGCCAAAAAGCAGCTTGGACATTTTTTCGACATTTAAACATACATACCACCCCCTCACAGCTCTTTGCTTTTTTTTCTTCAATAGTATGACTACCTCAGTCCATTGTCTATACGGAGATAGATCGGTTAGCAATCTAAATTGAAGACACAAACAAACTATTCTGGGAAATCAGATGCTACTTTGCACAATCGTTCCGATGAGGGATTAGGTCTGCTGGTAACATAATTAACAAACAAACAAGCAAACAACAAATAACATCATCGGCCCCTGAGGACTGTTGGCCCACCTGGGAAAATGACCTGTATGCCAGATCACAAGTGCAGGGCCGCCATCTTCCTTGCCTCTTCCTGCCTCTGCCACTGTCTGTGCCTCTGCCTGTCCACATCTGATCACCCACTACCAACCCCACCTCTCTCTGCAACCTACCATAACACCCTGTCTCCGCACATCTACTGCATCCACCAGGCAATTGCCCGAGGGGCGGCACCATTGCAAATCTCCGCCCCCAACAATATTGTGAAAATTGCCACCTTGCCACTATTCACATGCTATTTCTGTGCTATTACCACACACTCTGTTACAATGATAACATGATATTGCTTGGTTTTTTTCAGCAATAATAGGCATTTCTCGCCGATTTTGCTTTTTTTTTAGGGGAGCGGGGCTGTGGTTTGGGGGTGGGGTGGGGCAGAATGGGTGTTTCCCTAGGCGCCACACATTGTAGGAATGCAACTGTATCCACCTCTACCTCTGACCTACCTCCACCTATCCATCCCCATCTACCCTGCTCCTGTCTCTGCCTGTGCCTGTCCACATCTTATCTACTATCCTATTCACACCTCCACCTCCGCACTCTATCCCCCTGTCTCCACCCATTAAGCATCCACATCTATCCACCAAGCAAAAAGGGGCGGCACCATTCCAAAACTGATTTCACAAAAATCAACAATTAGCGCTATTAACATGTTATTTCTGTGCTATTAGGCTATTACAATAATAACATGTTAGTAGCATTTTTATCAGCTGTAATTAGTGGGTTTATGTTGTGTGCCAATTTTGCTATCTTTTTTTGAGGGGGTGGGGCTGCGATTGGGGGTCTGGGGATGGTGGGTTAAGTAATTGTCGGATCACCATTGTATCCACCTCTACCTCTGACCCACCCCCACCTATCCATCCCCATCTACACTACTGCCTGCTCATGCCTCTGCCTGTACACATCTTATCATCCACTACCACCTCCACCTACGCTCTCCATCACACGTCCACATCTATCCACCGGGCAATTGCCCGAGGGGCGGCACTATTGAAAAACTCTGCCCCTGACAATACAGCAAAAATCTCCAACTAGCGCTATTAACATAACATGTTATTTCTGTGCTATTACCAGGTTATTACAATAATAACATGGTATTAGCGTTTTTTATCAGCAATAACAAGTGAGTTTTTTAGTGCCAATTTTGCAATCTTTTTTTGAGGGGAACGGCGCTGCAGTTGGGGGTGGGGTGGGGATGGTGGTGCAAGACATTGTAGGACTACAATTGTATCCACCTCTGCCTCTGACCTACCCCCACCTATCCATCCCCATCTACCCTACTGCCTGCTCATGCCTCTGCCTGTGCCTGTCCACATCTTATCACCCACTACCTCCATGCCCTTGTTCCTGCCTCTCTGCCCATCAGGCGTCCACATCTATCCACCTTTGCCTCTGATCCACCCCTGCCTGCTCCTGCCTCTGCCTGTCCACATCTTATCACCCATTCACACCTCCACCTCCCCACTCCCACCCCCTGTCTCCACCCATCAAGCATCCACATCTATCCACTGAATACAATCACACACATACAGTATATGTAAGGAATTTTCCGATTTTAATCAAAATGGTGGCAGTATTCAGTATTCAGTCATGTAAATTCTTCTCCGATTTAAATTCCTTCGAATGTGGCCGTGTCCTGGGAATATACCGGTTTGCAGAACGCTGCTCCACAGATGTAAAACGAAACATTCTGGAGCTTGTTTTAGACGGAATGAATGAATTCAAGATGACATTCCATGTGAACCGGAGTACTCGCTCATTGACTACCCATCTCTATCTATCCACCCCATATTCCCTGACGGCTCCTGCCTGTGCTTGTCCACATCTTCACTCCTAGATGAAATATGTCATTTTTCAGACACATGCATTGTGATACGATGATTGATTCCTTACAATTTCACTATTATTACGCCCCTTGCTACACACGTACAGATGACATATCTAACAATTGACGCAAAATGTGTCCCTGGCCCGAGCACACACAGCACATGTGTGTAAATTCAACACTATTTGTGCCATTCCTGGCACAGTACTTGTTAGTTAGAAGTGTATCACCCATTCCCACCGGCATGTCCAGTTCCATCTGACTGTGCACATGTTCATGCCCCTGCCTGTCTGCCTGTCTGTCCAGCATTCACACTCATGCCCCTGCCTGCCTGTCTATCTCACTCACAACCATTCACTTCATGATCTGTCCACTCACCCTCCACAGCAGAAGCAATGGGTCAGTCATTCTCTCTCTCTCTCTCTCTCTCTCTCTCTCTCTCTCTCTCTCTCTCTCTCTCTCTCTCTCTCTCTCTCTTCTCTCTCTCTCTCTCTCTCTCTCTCTCTCTCTCTCTCTCTTTCTCTCAGCTGCCTTTCATGTAGTGGAGGCAGTTCACCCTCTCTCTCTCTCTCTCTCTCTCTCTCTCTCTCTCTCTCTCTCTCCTCTCTCTCTCTCTCTCACTCACTTTCTCTCAGCTGCCTTTCATGCAGTGGAGGCAGTTCATCTCTCTCTCTCTCTCTCTCTCTCTCTCTCTCTCTCTCTCTCTCTCTCTCTCTCTCAGCTGCCTGCTCAAAAAAAATATTACCCTTTGAGCGGCGGGCGGGTGGCACTCTGAGCTGCCTATTATCCGGCCATCTAATCCCGTGCTCTTTACGAGCGAGCTCAGTGCTCACTGCTGGACCGTGTATAATCCCTGCTCCAGAATAATGCTCACTAGTACTACCCAGTACCCACCCACCCACACACACACTCTTGCCCACCCACGCCACCCACGCCACGGGAGACCAGGAGACCATGGGCCAGGCAGGCTACAGTCTTTAAAATTCACTCCTTCCATTTCTTCCTCCATGCGTCCAGTGTCCAGAACAGGAGCGCTGCATGCCACCCTCTCGTTCTCTAGAATAATGCCCACTACTACCCACCCACCCACACACTCTTGCCCACCCACGCCACAGGAGACCGTGGCCAGGGCTAGGCTACAGTCTTTGAAATGCCTTCCTGGCCCTACCATGGCGGGCGCTAACGGTAGGGGACTTGTCTGCTGCCTTTGCCGACCTTTCCCCATCTCTCTCTCTCTCTCTCTCTCTCTCTCTCTCTCCCCACTTGCTCCCTGTCCAACTCTTCGCTGCTCTATCTTAATAAAGGCCAAAAATGCCCCCCCAATTTTTTTTCAAAATAAAAATAAACAAATGCTCTCCTCCCTTTCATTCTTTCACAGTGTCCAGTGACCATTGCATGCCACCTCACTGCTGACTAATGCCCACTACATCTCCCCCACACTACCACCACCCACGCCACCCACGCCACAGGAGACCAGGACCAGGCAGGCCACAGTCTTTCAAGTGATACTGTCCCATTTTTGGAAATAAGCTCATTTTACACCTCCCCTTGAGTTAAATAATAGGGTTTTACCGTTCTCCTATACTTTCAACCGTTCTCTGGGTATGGCAGTGCAAATTTTACCTCCATGCTAGCAGTTAACATTGAGTCCTATGAGACCAGCTGGTGGCTAACTGGTCTCATAGGACTCAATATTAACTGCTAGCTTGGAGGTGAAATTTTCACTTCCATACCCAGAGAACGGTTGAAAGTATAGGATAATGGTTAAACCCTATTATTTAACTCAAGGGGAGGTGTACAATAAGCTTATTTCCAAAAATGGGACAGTGTCACTTTAAAGCCCTACTTCCTCCCTTTCATTCTTCACAGCCTTCTCAGTGTCCAGTGACCACTGCATGCCAGCGATGCCACCCCACAGATGAATAATGCCTACTGCAGTGCACACTCTACACACTACCTATGCCCATGCCACAGGAGACCGGGGCTGGGGTCTTTACAAGTCTTCCCTCCATTCCTTCCTGATAGCCTGCACGATGACCAGAACATGACCACTAACATGCTACCCCACTGTGGACAAATGCTCAATGCATCCCCAAACTACCACAAACTGCCTCCCACACCACAGGAGAAGAGCGGGACTAGTCAGGCAGCAGTCCTTTAAAAAGCTCCCCTTCCATTCCTTCCTCCTTGCCGGCCAGTTTCCAGAACATGACCGCTGCATGCCGCCCTCTCCTTCTCCAGATTCATGTCCAATACAACCCCCACACACTACCCGGCCCTGCCACAGGAGACCGGGGATGGAATCTTCCACTCCTTCCTTCCAGCCTGCATGGTGACCAGCACATGCCCGCTGCATGCAACCCTCTCCTTCTCCAAATTCATGTCCAAAACAATCCCTACACTCACACACTCTCCAAACCCTAGTCAGGCAGCAGTCTTTAAAATGCTCCCCTTCCATTCCTTTCTCCTTGCCGGCCAGTTTCCAGAACATGCCCGCTGCATGCCGCCCTCTCCCTCTCCAGATTCATGTCCAAAACAATCCCTACACTCACACGCTCTCCCCACCCCCACGTCACCCACTCCACCCATGCCACAGGAGACCAGGGACAGTCAGACCGATGTCTTTAAAAGCCATCCTTCCTCCTTCTCTGTCTGTCCAGTGTCCAGTGACCATTGTGTGCCACCATTGACAGTATATAGAATATATCTACTGTCAATGGGTGCCACCCCTCTGTTGAATAATGCCCACTACACCTGCCGATACAGTGGTCACGATACATATCACAATATTTGCGCATCACGATACATGGTCCTCTAGGCGATACGTATCCCAATATTTTTTTAACTGATGTATACCCAAACGGTCTTCACAAAGCTGTAGGTCTACGTACTGTTCATGATGTGATATGAGTTCATTTACTATGATAAATGAAATATCGATACTGACACCGTATCGATACGCGTATCACAAAGAGGCTTGTGACGATGTATCCTGATACCCATATTTTGAACACACCCCTATTTTTGTCCCAGAGTACATTTTAAAGAGTTGAATTAAAACGTACATTTTTTTTTACTGTGGAGCACATGACCATTGCATGCCACCCCCACCGCTGCCCCTGCTGCCCCGGAGCCAACTCCTGTGCCAGTCAGTGGTGGGCAATCTGTATTCATTAGTAACAATCCAGTGCCACATTTTCCAAATGACCTGGCTTTACCTCTCCACTTCAACAGGGTGATCATTCAGACAGACAGTCACCTGGTGGAGCTGGAAAGCTGAAACCAGGTCATTTGGAATATGTGGCACTGGATTGTGAAC
>NC_085879.1:35500203-35515203 GCF_034702125.1 Engraulis encrasicolus | reverse complement strand
TGGCAGTGGTGGTAGAAGGCGTAGAAGTACGTCGGAGAGCCGTAGCGCGCGTGCAGGTCCGCCGTCACCACCGAGGGCTCCACCCACTGGTGGTCGGTGAACAGCGCCACCAGAGTCTTGCGCCGTGTCTCCGGGTTGTCGCGGTCCGCCCAGTCCGTGTACATGAACTTGATCGTCTCCCGCAGCGTGTCCTTGCCCTCTGGGTACCCGTACAGACTATCCACGAAGTCCGAGACGGAGAAATCGAAATCGTTGCCCGAGACGCCGTCCTCCGAGTCCACGACGTTCTCCACGAAACGCAGCCCCTCGCCCTGGTTGACGCCCAGCATGATGTCGTAGTTGAGGAACTCGCCCTGCTCCATGAGGATCTCGGGGTCGTCGGGGATGACGTCGCCGTCGATGACGGGCCCGAAGGCCACGTGGTAGCGCACCGGCTGGATGTCCTGTGAAGTACATTTTTAAAAAAATGTATGAATTCAATTCATCCTTTTAAATTGTAACAGACAACTTAGGTGTGAGCACTGACGTTTATTCACGACGCCGGAGAGTGATAAAGAGGAGCCCAGTGTCATGTATTTACCTTAGTTGACATTAATAACGAGGAGACAGGCAAGGTGTGGTTGTGTTTTGTTTACTTAATATACTGAACTGGGCAAGATACAGGAAGTCAGCCCCGAGGGCATCATGGGGCACAGTAACCACATTGGCACAAACATAATAAAAGGCAAACCCGGTTTAATACCTAACACCCACCAACTCTGCCGTCAATATACATATACATACGGCCATACATCCAGGGCAGGATTAATGCACAGGCTAGATATGGCTGCAGCCTAGGGGGCCTAGAGGGCCTGATTGGCCAAAAGTGACAAAAATGTGATATTGAGACAGAATGCAGCATTGAAAAATTCATGTGTTGTATTGAGTACAGTTGGTAGCCAGGTTATACTCAATTCCTAGCTCATAGTTATGACACTGTCTATGTAAATGCGTCCGGGGGGTGTCCGCTCAGACCACGCACATATCTATGGCGCAAATACTGCCCGAGCTCTCAGTGGTGCCCCAGTGGCGCCCCGTACTCCCGAGCTCAAGAATGTGTACCACATAGACCAGTGGTTCTCAACCTTTTTTGAACAAACGCCCCCCTGGACCTCATCATGAGCTTCCCAACGCGCCCCTTTGGCTTGACCTAATCATAAGCCTGCCAATGCCCCCTTAATATTGAAAAATAAAATAGACGAACGCCCCCCAATGGGAACTAAGCCCCACTCCCTCTCAGCTGTACTTTTCAACGCCCCGCTAGGGCTTCCCAACGCCCCCAGGGAGGACTGTAGCGCCCCCGTTGAGAAACACTAGCGTAGACATTTCTCAGCCATGGAAGTACTTCAGCACCACGGCCAGCAATCTCAGCTTCTGCAGTGGTCTGTGCAGACCCCATGAAGCACTGTGATGATCATTCCACCGCGTGGACAAGAGAAGTCGGTTCTTCAGCGAGAACGATAAATGTTTCCCTACATTTTTAATCCAAATTTCAGATAGTGAACACATGAATTAGCTGTTAACAGAATGGCAATGACCAATTCGTAATACATTACTAAAGTGTGCACTGCTATAGTGGTGTAGTACTATGGCAGTAATGTTTTTTTTTTCAGCGACTACTACAGCATTCCACTGGTGGAACAGCGTGCATTATGGGGCTAACATCTGTCAGTGGCTTTGGATAAAAGCATCAACCGAGATGCACAGGATCCAAGACCCGGTTCCGGATCCGGCAGGATAATAGGGTTTTTCACAGGATCCGGATCCGGCAGGATCTTAAGCAGTGGATCCGGTATCCGGCAGTTACCTAAAAATCAGGATCTGGTGCATCTCTAGCCTAGGTTTTTCAGTCAGTCTTTCACAACTCCAATTGCTGCATGGAGTGAAAGAACTTTGGAAGCGGCCAGTGCAGGCAGTGTGGCAGTAAGCCAATGAGTCTAAAAAATAGTTTGAGCCAACGTAATTAAAAAGGCCCACGTGTGCGAGTAGGCTATGTGTTTCAACCCTTTCATAGGATCCGGTATCCGGTTCCGGATCCGGCAGGATCTTAAGCAGTGGATCCGGTATCCGGCAGGATCCTAAAAATCAGGATCCGGTGCATCTCTAGTAAAAATGAATCCTTCACCTGCTCCACCAGCTCGCGGGAGGTCTTCTTGCGCAGGCACTCCACCATGTCCATGGTATCCAGCACGTTGCAGCCCACCTGAACAGGATACCAGGAGTTTTATTTGTTATGTTCATAGAATTACAATGTAAAACATTCAGTGAAATTAGTTAATTGTCTGTCTGTACTGTGTATGTAGAATTGTCCGCCTGTACTGTGCTTAGGGGTGTGTGTGTGTGTGTATGTGTGTGTGTGTGTGTGTGTGTGTGTGTGTGTGTGTGTGTGTGTGTGTGTGTGTGTGTGTGTGTGTGTGTGTGTGTGTGTGTGTGTGTGTGTGTGTGTGTGTGTGTGTGTGTGTCTTAGTTTGTGTGCGTGTCTGTCTATGTGTGTACAGTATGTGTGTGTGTGTGTGTGTGTGTGGGGGGGGGGGTTAATGTCCAGTGCGTTGCGGCCTACCTTCTCGGCCAGCATGCGTGTGTACTTGACGGGCTGGTAGTTGACGGCCCAGCTGGAGAGAGCTGAGCCACTCTGGATGATAGCCCTCTGGAATAGGCCTGGAGAGAGGAGAGAAGACAGAGTGGAATGCATTTAGTTGATGGTTACACATATGCAGATCTTTTTAAAAGCGAATGTATTTATTTACCTGTATATGTGTAAACGTGACGTGGATAAAAATAGAAACTCCATTGTGACAGGGGCGTTTTACGTTTTAGCCTGCTAAATGGGATATTTTTAACCCATGAAATGTGCATATTTCTAAGCCCACGACGGGGGCGGTGATGAAAGGCTATGGGGATAGGAAAATCCATGAGCTTCCTGTCGTGGGGGTTGAGCTCGGCCAAAGGAGGCAGCCGAACAAGCTGGTGAAGTGCTATGGACGGGGGCCGTGGAGACGCAGGTGGGGGCCCGAGCCATGTATGATGTCGCCATATAGGCCTACCTGTAAACAGCGTCTTATTTATACTATATGTGAGAAGTCCGTTTTTGTCTGCTTGTGTGTCTCACGTAGTGCATTTTTCTTAGTTAGGGCTGACCTTGAAAAGAGGCAACAACCTCAATGTGACTACTCTAGGAAAATAAAGAAGAAATAAATCAAAATAAAATAAAGTAAATGGACTGCATTTTATAGTAAATTTAGTGCTTTTTCACTCCTTCGAGCACTCAAAGCACTTAACTTGTACACAGTATGCCTCACATTCACCCATTCACACTCATATTCACACACTGGTGGCCCAAGGCTTCCATGCCGGGTACCACACTGCCACCAGGAGCAATTTGGGGTTAAGTAGATATCTTGCTCAAGGACACATCGATGGGGGCAAGACAGAGTGGGGCTTGAGCCTGCAACTCTCTGGTTGCCGAACAGGCTCCTCTACCAACTGAGCCACCCATGCCTGAGGAGGAGGAGAGGAGGAACAAGGGGACGGGAGGGGAGAGGAAGGAGACAAGACCAAAGAAATTAGGGAAAAGGGGAGAGGGAGAGAGAAGATACAAAAGGAGGGAGGGAAGGGAGAAAAAGAGACAGGACAGAAAAAGAGGAGGATGGTGAGGGAAGGGAGGATAAGAGAAAGGAAGAAGGAAAAGAGAAGAAAGGAAGGAAATGAATGGAGGGGAGGGAAAGAGAGACCCATGCAAAAAATATAGGAGGTAAGGGAAGAGGGAAGAAAAAGAGAAATGAAGAAGAGAAAAAAAGGAGAGGAGGAGGAGGACAGAGAGAGAGAGAGAGAGAGAGAGAGAGAGAGAGAGAGAGAGAGAGAGAGAGAGAGAGAGAGAGAGATGGTTAAGGTCTGTTTTCTAGGAAAGTGCCAAGATGATTGTGAAACCATTGCATGTCACCATGAAAAACACACACACTGCTCACTTACGCTCAGTCTGATACCAGGCAGCTGTTGCTTGTGCGAATGAATGATTGCCTCCTTTTAGGAAGCCTACCTCCCGAAATGCCCCTCCAGGCAGTGTTGCCAGATTTGTTTGATCAAATTCCGCCCAAAAGGTGCTCGAAAACCGCCTGGAGCCGCTAAATTCCGCCCAATTTCAACAAATTGCATTGGTTTCTATGGGCATAAAACAGCAGAAAAAAAAGCTACATTGTAGATTTTTATCCCAAGCAGCCCAATTGGGCTGGTAACCGTCCAATCTGGCAACACTGCCTCCAGGTGTGTGAGAACAGTAATATATAATAATGCATGCTGATCAGTGGTGCTGCAATATGACAAAACAGCAGCACAGATGGTCAAGCAGCGAGAGAAATATAGGACAGATATGTATTACAGAGTGCCATGTATAATCATGTGCCTATGAAGAACCAGCTGCACATTACGTGTATTTCCATTATGTGACAGCACACCTGAATTGTATGGTACCGTACGTACAGTGCAGGGCTGTTGACAGCTTTGGCCCGGGGCTGGGACAAAGTCATCAGAAAGCCCCCCTTCCCCACACACTCAATGACATACTGTAAAATGTAATGAGGACCACATTCTGGGCCCTAGCTCTCCCCGGGCCCAGGACAACTGACCCTGTTGTCCCTCCCTATTGACTTCCCTGGGCAGGGCCGGATTAAGATGGCCTGGGGCCCCTAGGCTACAGGTTGCTGTGGGCCCCGCAAGAAGGTAAATTTCGCAACACATTTACATAGACAGTGTCATAAAAACGAGCTAGGAATTAAGTATAACATATCTACCAATTGCACTGAATACAACAAATACATTTTTCAATATAGAATCTTGTCACAATTCTGCAATTTCTCCCTTTTGGGAATTCAGGGCCCCCTGGCAGGTGGGGGCGCCTAGGCTGCAGCCATATCTAGCCTGTGTGTTAATCCGGCCCTGTCCCTGGGTGGGTACGTATATAATGAAGAAAAAAAGACTCTGTTTCTGTTGTTGTGTTACAGGAGTGAAACATGCGTTAGTGGTGGTTGGCATGCTACCTCACTATTGATTTTCCCTGCTGTGAGCTCTGTCAAAATACTCCTGATGGGCTCTAATGGTTCTTTAATGAGACCGTGTGTGGTGACATGATTCCTTTGTTTCTCCATACAACCATATATACTCGCCTTTCACAGCAAACAGCAGCAGTGAGTGACAATACAAAGTGCTCGGGTACAGTGCTGCTGACAGCTTGGGCTGGGCCTGGGATGTTATCTTCTGAAAGGCCCCTTCACCTAATACATCCAATATAATGAGCAGAGTTGTAAGTAGAAGTACTCTTAATTAAGCGGGTTTGCGGAGCAAAGACCATGCAGAGCATGGCCCTTGCAGAGCAAGGCCCGTTTATAGTAATCTCTAAGTCCTGTTTCTTATTATTGGTCTTGTGCAGGGCAGCAGTAAAATAGAAAATGGATCTCCTCCTAGGCCTTTCGAGATAGAGACACCGTTCAAACACTAAAACGACCGGCTCGGCTTGGAGATCGCGTATAGTTATAGGCTTCTCCGTGTCTCTTGTCGTTTTCCCGTTTTTGGCGATTTAGTGAAAG
This sequence comes from Engraulis encrasicolus, assembly GCF_034702125.1. Lineage (NCBI taxonomy): Eukaryota > Metazoa > Chordata > Actinopteri > Clupeiformes > Engraulidae > Engraulis > Engraulis encrasicolus. The sequence goes on along the minus strand of NC_085879.1, from coordinate 35,509,585 downwards.
CCTGGGTCCCCATTCAAAACCATGGTGGAACCTTCATGAACGACAGTTCCGCCACTCTAGAGATTAGAGTGTAGGAGGCTTTTTCGGTCATAAAACATCAACACTTTCACCTAGAAGTTTAGTTGACGCGTTGTTAGCGAGCTCTATGGGATGTCTCCAAATTGTCAAAGTTTCATCTCCCAAATCCCAATACTTTTTAAATGGCAGGTTTGTAAAAAAAACAGGCCTGGCTCTATGGAGAATCCCAGTCTTTCGAAAAGGGCATTTTTCAAGAGATCAGCGCATGTCCCACACGGAGGTCCATTTGTGCCTGAAAAATTTAACCTATAAACTTCATTCAAAGACTGTTAGAGAGATCACAAGCATGACTCCGATCTGTGAAAAGGACACGTGCCAACTCCTTTTAGTTTTTTTACAACGATGTTGTAAAGACAAAAAACTCATTCTCATTTTCTCCCCAGTTTAGAGCTCAATACTAACTGTCTTTCAGTCAATCACAACAGGTGCAGCCAGTGAAGGATTCCATTTCAACTGTCACTGTCTCAAGATTCCATTCTTAACGAGCAGGTGCGAGCAACCATTCTAGAAGTCTGTTGTTCAGCTCTGCAATGCAATGTAATATAGTCTTGCTGGACTATGCATGACAATTAGCTGCTTGGCTTAGTGGTAATGCATGCCGTTGCATTAGAGATATGGAGGTTGAGGGTTCGAAACCCACCCGAAGCCATGTTGATTTTCTAAATTATATCATATGCAGCGTTCCTTGGCCGACTTAAAATGCCATGTATATCATTTAGTATGGATGGCAAATGTGCTGAATTACAGATATTGAGGTTGGGGGTTCGAAACCCAGTCAAAGCCATGTTGATTTTCAAAATTACATCATATGCAGTGTTCCTTGGCCAACTTAAAATGCCATGTATGTCATTTAGTATGCATGGCAAATGTGCTGGATTACAGATATGGAGGTTGGGGGTTCGAATCCCAGTCAAAGCCATGTTGACTTTCAAAATTATATCATATGCAGTGTTCCTTGGCCAACTTAAAATGCCATGTATGTCATTTAGTATGAATGGCAAATGTGCTGAATTAGGGATATGGGGGTTGGAGGTTCGAACCCCAGTCGAAGCCATGTTGATTTTCAAAATGATATCATATGCAGTGTTCCTTAGCCAACTTCAAATATCATGTATTGTATGTCATTTAATATCAATGGCAAAGGGGTTGGATTACAGATATGGAGGTTGTGAGTTCTAATCCCGCTCGAAGCCATGTTGATTTTCAAAATTATATCATATGCAGTGTTCCTTAGCCAACTTAAAATACCATCTATGTCATTTAGTATATCCCCAAAACGCAGAGCTACAACACTTTCAAGATGGCTGAATCCAAGATGGCTGAATTGTTTGGCCCATAACTTCTGACTGGGTGGATGGAGTTTTTCCAAGATTTCTTTTAGCTTTGTTTTCTCAATAGTACTTTGTTTCATCTCTGCCCCAAAAGGCAAGCCCGCTTCCAGCATTTTCTGTGAGAATGCATTTCTAGTTACTACTAGTATGATATTACAAAGTTGAAACCATACCACTAGTGTTGTAATTACATCTGTAAGAGTACTTCTACTTGTACTTCATACAACTCTGGTAATGAGGACCAAATTCTGGGCCCCACATCTTCACGGGCCCAGGACACCTGATCCATTTGTCCCCTTGTTTGTTGGCTTCCCCATTCAGATACAGCAAAAAAAACACAATCTTTGGCATCGTGCCTGGAGTGCGTCTACTGTATAGTTCTATGCCTCATCATATCGCCAAGCCTCACATCTACAAGTCATTCACGTTGACACGTGCGGGAAAAAGCACAGCAACAAAGCCGTGGCAGTACCGTCGGGACCATGAGAAAAACTCACTTGCACACGCGCCGCATTTAATTAAAAACAGATAACGCGGCTAAGCAGCTCTTGAACACTGTAATTACGGAATAATTTAGTAATAAAAGTGATTTTGAAACCCTCCGCAACCCACACACCAAATAATGATCATTTGAATAATAATGACTTAACATGTGAAGGCGAGGTTCATTTCATTTGCATATTATGGGGAGCTACACTACAGCACTCACCGATGAACACAGATGAGGTTTCTCATATCATGGCACATGGTGGTGGTGGTTGTTAGCAGGGCCGCTGACAGCTTTGGCTGGGCCCAGGACAAAGTCACCTGAATGGGCCTCCCTACCCAATACATACAATGCAATGAGAAGCCAATTCTGGGCCCCCTCTCTCCCTGGGGCCCGGGACAACTGACCCCTTTTGTCCTCCCCTGCCGGCTTCCCTGATTGTTGGTATGCCAGTGGAGTCAGTCAGTAACCTGGGCCCCATCCATCTTGCTAATGGGCATTTTTTAAGCGATCTCACTAAGCACACACCTGAAGTACAACATTCGTCTTTCTGCAGTCCAAAATGGGCTCTAATGGGCAACTCGGCTGTTAAAATGACTGAATATTTCATTATAAATATTTCAAATAGTTGCAAAAAAACATTTGCCTACTGATGGTGATGCCATACAGGTGTATGGACAGCAAGGGCTGCTGACAGCTTTGGCTGGGCCCAGTACAAACATACATACCTACCTCCATCCATACATACCCCCAACCATACAGACAATCAGGGCTCTAAATTAACTTTATTTATCACCTGCCAAAATGGCAAGTAGATGTTAATCTTAATTGTTAAGCCCATTTTCTTCTTGGAGCAGGCATCACTCTTAATTATTCAAGTCTCTGAGGGTGCTGGCCCAAATTTCAAATTCAGTAAGGCACACGCCGAAACGTGTCTGTGCAATAAAAAACACTACTATGCAAGGTGTAGCCTCCTTCTTGAAACATTGAATCTTAATAGCCAAACACACTCACTAACACGTCAAAGTGGCTGGAAAGTTTGCCGTTTTTACCAGCCAAACTGAATTTTCTCCAGCATTTGGCCCATTTGCGATTGTTAATGTAGAGGGCTGCATACAATGTAATGAGAACTCAATTCTGCCTTTTTTTTTTTGTCGGCGCAGCCCATTGACTATCAATGCAATGTTCGTGTGAAATTGGGTTTGGGGGTCCGAATTCTGTCGGAAGCAAAAGTGCGCCGCAGTGCTGTTGGAGCCAATGTGCGGCCGGCCTTAGCCTCATTAGCCTCACACCATTGTTCTGCTACTGAAATGCGGTACAAGTCATTGACTTTACAAAGACTTTACCATCTTAGTACTACACTGCTACAATATTACAGTGTCTTTAGTAATACATTATTACGTACTGTATGTCATAAGTTTGTTGTTGCTAGAATTGCAATGATGAAGTTGTAATGTCTTACTAAATACTCCGTGTAATATCATAGCAGTGTAGTACTATGTCTTTCCAATGACTAGTAAGGCGTTCCACTGGTGAACCGGTGTGCATTATGATGCCTAATGTTAATGATTTCTTCCATCTACTGTTGACCTCATACAGACAGTGTGAAAAAAGCAGCAATCCCTTTCTGCTAATAAGCAGCTTGGAGAGGTACACAATGTGCCCTTATGTGTTTGCGCTAGAGGGCCCTCAACCTCAAATTGCCATGTATTTGTATTCTTCTCATTCATGTTTTCGAGTTCACGGAGCCCCAGGTGGGTTGGAGGGAAACTTCTGTAAATACCTCAAAATCATTAAAAAATTCATTTTAAATTCGCAAACCATAGCTGTAAGGACAATTTAATTAAACTATGTCAGAAAAACACAGCTTTTGACCTAGCCATAGGGGTACATAGTTTTTGATTCACAACATTAGGCTCAGACGCTTACTACAATAGCCAAAAAATGGGCACGAGGTTTCACATCAATTATAGCAAAGGCCAGGCATGACTCTGGTTCATAACCTTTAATTTTTCAACATAATGGGTTTATTAAGATTTTATAAGATACCCATTATATTATTGTTTTTTTTGTTTTTTTTTGCTTGGCTAGTCCTCTGCCTAGGTTTTTACACTATAGATGCTAACGTGATCACGGCTGTACTTAACGTAACACCAAAGCACTTTTCCATTTTTCCCTTATTGGTTGTTGTCATAATTTTCTCTCTCCAAACTTTTTTCACACAGGCTTTGGGAAGGACTCTGAAATGGCTTTGGACACATTTCTTTGAGGAACAAAATAATTCAGAACTGCTTTCATTTTGACACTCTTCAACCCATTAGTCCTTGAACTGGTTGAGTCAATATGTTATGGTTAAAACCCCCCCAAAAAACAGAATGCACTGTGCTGCCATTGAACAATGTGTTTCACAAGCAAGCAGTTCAATGAATCATAAGCACTCATCTCTGCATCTCTGTTGCTCTGCTCTGTCATTATACTGTACCTCCAGACTCCAATTCAATCAAAACTGTCTTTTGAAATCAATTTCATCTTCAGTGCAGTTGTAATCTTCACACCCAACTCAACTCTTTTGTCCTTGAGCAGACATCATTAACATGCTTATGTTTATGTAAAATAATGAAATAAGAAAAAAGCTGATCCTGATTTTAAGGTTCTGCCGAATACAGAATCCACTGCTTAAGATTAGCGAATCCGACACAGAATACGACTACTACTCCGAATACCGAAACTGAAATCAAACTCCAAGGCCGCAGCCGACTGAATCCGGAACTGAATATTCGATTCAGTAATTGTGAGTAACGATAACTTAAATGTTCTGCTTCTGCCGAATAACGAATCCACTGCCAAAGATTTGGCCAAATCGAAAACCACACACCGATTCCTACTCCGGTCACCAAAAAAGAAACCAAACCTCGTCAACAAAGCCGAATCTAAAACTGAATCTTGGATTCGGTACATCCCTAGAAAAAACAGAATATACTGTCTGCCATAGAGCAATGTTTCACAAGCATCAATTCCAGTGAATCACAAGCACACCAAACTGCTGTTTCTCTGTTGCTGCATCTCTGCTCTGTCACTACACCTCTAGTAATATACGGTGTCAGCTCCCCTTTAGTCCTTGAGTCCCAACCCCAACACAATACGGTGTTATACAGCATACTGTATAAAAAAAAATCAAAGTAATGAAAACACAGAGTGCACTGCCGCGCAGTACAGCAAATGTTTCACTGAATCACAAGCAAAAAACAAAGTGTTGTTTCTCAAGACTACTATGTTTCTCTGCTGCTGCTTGTCGCTATATCTCTAATACACAGTGTCAGCTCCCTCCGCTCTCTTCTCCTTCCTCCTCCAGTCTAGTCTAGTCAGGCTCGGGCTCGTGCCTGGGTTTGGCGGGCCGTAGGCAGTAAAAATGAGGGGCGCACTCACGTCCTCTCCTTCAGCTTTACTGCCTCGTCCTCCCTCAGCAATCATCTCATTTGACACAATTGATCTGTCCTCTTGTTTCGCCATGATGGACCACTGAGCAGGGCGGCTGTGTTTACACACATACACACACACGCAAGCACACACACATGCACACACACACGCACACACACACACACACACACACACACACACACACATACACACACACACACACACACACACACACATACACACACACACACACACCACAACACACACACACACACACACACACACACACACACACACACACACACACACACACACACACACACACACACACACACACACACACACACACACACACACACACACACACACACACACACACACACCCCTCCTCCACCCCTCATTCTTGCATCCTCCCCACTTCATCCCCTCATCTCTCCCTCCTCCTCCTCCTCCTCCTCCTCCTCCTCCTCCTCCTCCTCCTCCTCCTCCCATCAGCAGATTGCTCACTGCTGAAAAAAGGGCAGCTCCTTTGAGGTCAGAAGATTGGGGGAAAAAGAGATTGCGGAGACACTGCGCTAAAACACACATGCAGTACACAGCTCGCGACTACCACCAGCGTCCTGATTTTTGATGTCCCTCCCTCCCGACCCCGAGGCTATATTTGTTACCCCCCCATGCAACTGTTTACTCCAACCAGGGCCACTGACAGAGTTGGTCGGGGCCCGGGACAAAGACATCTGAAAGGGCCCCAAACCCAATCGATACAATGTCATGACGATTCAATTCTGGGTCCCATCTCTAACTGGGCCCTGGACAAGTGACCCCTTTGCCCCCCCTCTGTCTGTCGGCTTCCCTGACTCCAGCACAGCTCAGTGCAGACCTGAGCGAGCGAGTGAGTTCACGGTGGCCACCCCTGATGGCTATCTGGCCTCTCCTTATGTCCTTACGTCCATGTAGGACATCGCTGTGAGATCGAGATCTAAGGACGTGTTTTTGCTTTTTTCTTCTTCTTCTCTCTCCCTTCTCTTTATTCCTTATTCCCTTCCTTCCTTCCTTCCTTCCTTCTTGGCGCCTGCATCTGAGAGCAACTGGGGAGAGAGGTGGAGAGAGAGAGATGAAAAGAGGGGGAGTGAGAGAGAGGGAGAGGGAGGTAGAGGGAGGGAGAGAGAGAGGACACGATAGGGAGAGAAGGAGAGATGAGCAGAGGGAGAAAGGGAGAGAGAGGAGGCGAGAGAGAGAGTGGGATGTATGGAGAGAGAGGGAGAGAGGAAAGTGTTGGGCCAGCATTTAACAGCATTTTGGAGGGGAGAGGGAGAGGCAAAAAGAGGGAGAGAGAGAAAGAGAGATGAAGAGAGAGAAGGAGAGATGAAGAGAGAGAGAGAGAGAGAGAGATAGAGAAAGATGAAGAGAGAAGGCATCGGGCCAGGAGACCGGTCAGGTCCAGGCCGAGGCCAGCAGGGCTAGTTTTACCAATAGGCAGACTAGGCAATCACCTAGGGCCCCAGAAAAACGGTGCCCACGGTAGGGCCCCCCTACCAACTGTCAGCCCAGTCACTGTAAAAGCCAGCAAAAAAATAACTCAAGAGGGGCCCCATGTCAACATTTCTCCTAAGGCCCTCCAAAGGGGTAGAACCGGCACTGGAGGGCAGGACCGCCGCTTGCCTTGGATCATCTCCACAGAAAGGCAGGCAGGCAGGCAGGCAGGCAGGCAGGCAGGAGTGCACAGCACACAGCTCATCCCAGCTCTGCAGGACCACGGCCCGGGCCGTCCCCCCGGCGAGGGGGAAGCAGATGTCAAGGCAGCCCACCCCCCCTCCCCCCCACCTCTTGACGGCCTTACCAGGGGTGGCTGGGCTGGGTGAGAGATGAAAGATGGCCGCCCCAGGGCCGGTGGAGACGCAGCAGTGTAATCCTGAACCTCCTCTGACTTTAATGGTTGAGCCGCGCGAGATGTGAGCTGCGTGCCTACTCTCCTCTCCTCTCTCTTCTCTCCTCATCTCTCTTTCTCCTCCTTCTCCCTCTTCTCCTTCTCCTCTCTTCTCTTCTCCTCTTTTCTTCTCGTTTCTCATATCTTCTATGCTCTCCTCTTCTCATCTCTCCCAGCCTCTTCACATATCCTCTCTTCACCCCTTCTCATTCCTCCCCCTTCCCATTCTCCTTTTCTACTCCCTCCTCCCTCCATTCCGTTCTGTTCCATTCTGTTCCGTTCTGTTCCTCTCCTCCCTCCCCTGGTCTGCTCTGCTCTGCTCTGCTCTCCTCTCCTCTCCTCTCCTCTCCTCTCCTCTCCTCTCCTCTCCTCTCCTCTCCTCTCCTCTCCTCTGCTCTGCTCTGCTCTCCTCTCCTCTCCTCTCCATCCCCCCTCCTCATTCCTCTTCATCCTCAGTTCTGCTCTGCTCTGCTCTGCTCTCCTCTCCTCTCCTCTCCCCATCCCTTCTAATGCCGCCCCAGCCCCTTCACTCACACACCCTTCCCATGAATCCCCAACCCCCAACACGAGCCAAGTGCACTTCCAACCAAGCTAAAGCCCCAGAACTTGGGGTGTAGCGAGACTTCCTTTTAGCCCTAAATTCCACTGTGTGAGGAGATATGCAGGCCATGCCATCCCCCCTTTCCTCCTCTCCTCTCCTCTCCTCTCCTCTCCTCTCCTCTCCTCTCCTCTCCTCTCCTCTCAATTCAACTCAATCCCCTTTTCCTTCTTTAGCTGGCCGACGGCTGCCTTCCTCCTCCTCCTCGTCCTCCACCACCACCACCACCACCACCAGCAGCATCCTAAGAAGCACGGCGGCCAAAAACAGGGGTTTGTGTTATGTGTAAATCGCCTTTTTATCTCACCCCCAGAAATCCTTTGTTGTCTTCCTCCTGCCAAGCAAATGAACTTTGCCTTGGTTTTTTGGCCCCGCTCCTAAGGACACTGACCAGCCAGATGGCTCGCAGTGGAAGTCACGGAAAAAAAAAACGAAAAAAATAAATAAAAATCCCACAACACACAATAAGATTTGCCACATGCCCAAACAGCATGGGAGCTGGAGACATGACTAAGTATTTGCCATTGTTTATTGCCACCATTCGCAACAGGCAAAAAATAAACAAACAAACATAAATAGCAAGAAACAAACGTCTTCCTGCTGGCAGCGCATTGTAATGATGGGGGTAAATTCCATCATTTAGCTGCCTGATTAGAAAATATTAGGGCTTGTTTAGTGAGCCGGTAAACGATAAACAACCAAAGCCAGAGTGATTTAAATAACATGTCCTGTCATGGTTAATCATGACAGGTGCAATTATTACGCTTTATTTTTACTGGTCTTGTGTAATGATTCAGCAAACAATAGCTGCCTTAATCACAAACCAAAAATGTTTCTGAACAGGATAGAGAGAGAAAAAAGACTCATTTAGCAGACCGATAAACAGACACAACAAAACAGTATTTTAAATTACATGTGCTGTCATGCTTTATTACGAAAGCTATTGCTATTGAGCATACTTTTCTCTGGTATTGTCTGGTGATTCACTCAAAAAACGCTTCTGAGGAGAACAGAGAGGGAAAAAAGTAAGCGCAAAAGAAAATCCCTCCACAGACTCAATTTGGCAGCGATTTCATTTCCCACTTCAGATGGCCACTCGCCGCTCTGACACCACTCTATCCCGGGCTTTGCTTTTGCTTTATGGCAGAAACAGATAGCTAGCGCTCGTACTGTTAGGCTGGCTAGCAGGGCCGCTGACGGCTTTTACCAGGCCTGTGACAAAGTCATCTGAAAGGGCCTCCCCCCAAGCAATACTTCCACAGTGTAATCATCAGGACCCAATTCTGGGCCCCCATCTCTCCCTGGGCCTGGGACAACAGACCCCTTTGACCCCGTCACCCGGTGCCTACCCTACCTACCGGCTCTATCTAACTATGCTTGACGTGAGAGAGAGAGTCCGCTATCGTCCGCTCCAGCTCAGTCACTCCCACGCCCTACCATCCGCCACCGCCACCTAAACAGCGCGCATATCCATCACGACAGCAGGTTTAGTGGCAGATTGAGGTCACGGTGAATTATGACAGGGGGCTTGGAGGTAATCATTC
>NC_085879.1:35492703-35495203 GCF_034702125.1 Engraulis encrasicolus | reverse complement strand
AGGGAGAGGAAGATGAGGAGAAAGAGAGGAGAGATGGTGAGAACAGAAGAACAAAAGGAGGATGAGTGGAATAGAGGACGTAGACAGTGAGAGGAGGACGAAGAGAGGGAGAAGAAGATGAGGAGAAAGAGAGGAGAGAGGAGAGTAGGGACAGTAGCAGTAGTAGTAGTAGCAGCAGCAATAGAAACAGCAGCAGTAAAGGCTGGAGCTGGAGCTTGAGCTGCGCAGTGGAGAGAGACGGCCTCAAAACCAAGAGCATACCAGGCCCTGACCCAAGGGCCCAACAACCAAGGGGGCCCTGAAGACCAAGCCTTTCTTGCCGTGTGGCCTAAGGGCCCCATTGGAGTCATAATCTGTCCCTGTGGCCTCCCCTTCAGGAGGAGGAGACAGGCAAACAGGAGGAGAGTGAGCAAGAGGAGGAGGAGTACAAGAAAAGGAGTGGAGAAGAGGAAGAGGAGGAGGAGACAGGCAAACGGAGGAGAAAGAGCAAGAGGAGGAGGAGGGTGATGAAAGGGGAGGAAAAGAGGAGGATGATAAGAAAAAGAGAGGAGAGGAGGAAAAGAAAGGAGGAGAATTCTTTTTATTTACCCCTTCTCACACACTCTATCTCTATCTCTCTCTCACACATAGTCTTTCTTTCACGCTTTGTCCCTCAATGTCTGTCTGTCTGTCTCTCTCTCTCTCTTTCTCTTTCTCTCGTTCTGTCTTTCTTCCTCTGTTCGCTGGAGAGAAACGGCCCTCCCCTCCCCTCTCCTCCTCACTCGCTCCTCTTACCCACACAGCCGCTAAATCCCGCCAGGCTTACTAGAATTGCCTGCAAAATGGGCTGTGTGGGCGCACTGAGCGCGTGGGCCTCAGCCCCGCTGAGTAACTGAGTTTTTGAGTTTTCGTTATCGCAGTGTGTGTGTGTGTGTGTGTGTGTGTGTGTGTGTGTGTGTGTGTGTGTGTGTGTGTGTGTGTGTGTGTGTGTGTGTGTACTCAAGGGCTAGTGTGTGTATTGTAAGCGTTTGAGTGTGCATTGCTGTGCCTGAATAGTTGCCTGAGTGTGTGTGTATGTGTGTGTGTGTGTGTGTGTGTGTGTGTGTGTGTGTGTGTGTGTGTGTGTGTGTGTGTGTGTGTGTGTGTAAAAGTAAAGATTTTCTCGTAGTGCATGAGAAAGGGAAATTGTTTGCCTCCGTGAGACTGTTTGCCAACAAGTGTGCTCACTTGTGTGTGAGCAACAAGAACAAAACCAAGAGAGCAAATAGTGCATGTCGAGAGAGAGAGAAAGAGAGAGAGAGTCAGAGAGAGAGAGAGAGAGAGAGAAAGAGAGAGAGAGAGGAGGAAGATGGAGAGAAAGGGAGGAAAGAGGAGTAGTGAAAGAGAGAGAGAATGGGATAAAGAGAAAGACTGAGAGAGAGAGAGAGAGAGAGAGAGAGAGAGAGAGAGAGAGAGAGAGAGAGAGAAAGAGAGTCACACAATCACAAAAAGAGTGTGTAGACTATATATACTACTACTTTGCTGTGTTTCGCTATAGCGTCACTACAGAGGAGTATAACACTAGTGCTCTCAAGATGACACCACTGGCTCAGTTCACAGCTGTCCCTATCCAGCACGGGGGATGACGTGATGATGACGTTTGTGTGTGTGTGTATATGTGTGTGCGTGTACGTGTGTGTGTGTGTTTGTGTGTGTGTGTGTGTGTGTGTGTGTGTGTGTGTGTGTGTGTGTGTGTGTGTGTGTGTGTGTGTGTGTGTGTGTGTGTGTGTGTGTGTGTGTGTGTGTGTCTGTGTGCATGTGTGTCCCTATCCGACACGGCGTCGCACTGGCATTGACGATGACAAGGTGGCAGCACTGTAGCAGTGTGTGTGTGTGTGTGTACGTGTGTGTGTGTGTGTGTGTGTGTGTGTGTGTGTGTGTGTGTGTGTGTGTGAGTGTGTGTGTGTATGTGTGAGTGTGTGCGTATGAGTGTGTGTATGTGCGCTAGTGTGGACGATGACAAGGTTGCAGTGCATGTTTGTGTGTGCTCGTGGATGTGTATCTGTGTGTGTGTGTGTGTGTGTGTGTGTGTGTGTGTGTGTGTGTGTGTGTGTGTGTGTGTGTGTGTGTGTGTGTCCCTATCTTGCATGCCACTGCACTAGCGTGGCCGATGACGAGGTGGCAGAAGGAAGTATTGTGACACGACACAATGTGTCATGGTCACTTGTCTCTAGCCTGCGTCATGCCATGTACAGACCAGGAGCGAACTGAGCAAGTGAAGCGACGGAAGTCATTATTTCTCTATGGAGGGCACGCGACCTGCGCTACCAAAGCGAATTCGCTACCAAAGCTTCTTGCGCGACCAGAGCGAATTTTGACAATTAAACAAAATCTAATCGCAGGCGAATTCACTCTGACGCTGTTCGGCAAAAACCAATCGGAACGTTCATATCTCCGAATGTCCCAGGCTGTCAAGCCAGAGCCGTTATGTGATTAGCTGAATCAAACATGTCAATGCTGCGTCTCGAGCGAATACAGCGAA
>NC_085879.1:35482703-35485203 GCF_034702125.1 Engraulis encrasicolus | reverse complement strand
GTGTGTGTGTGTGAATGTTTATGTCGGGTGTATGTATGTTTATGTTGGTATGTATGTGTGTGTATGTGTATGCGTGTGTGTGTATGTACAGTATGTGTCGTCTATATGTATGTTTATGTTGGTATGTATGTGTGTGTATGTGTGTATATGTACAGTATGTGTACTGTATGTTTTTGAGTCTGTAGGGCCCCAGTGACTGCAGTATTAGTAAGGTATCCTACATAGTCCGGCGGATTAGACACACAAAAGGGCCTAATCGTGCACTTTTGAGTAAAAGCATGAAAATTGGTACACATATCCTTCTTGATATGCTGATTAATATTAGCCTTGGAGGCGTCGCGAAAAATGAAGAATTTTCAAGATGGCCGCCAAATCCAATATGGCCAACCCAAATTAATGAAACTACCTGACACGTTGATGTAAAAGCATGAAAATTAGTACATATATCCCTCTTGATATGCTGATTAATATTAGCATTGCAGGCACCGCGAAAAATTATGAATTTTCAAGATGGCCGCCAAATCCAATATGGCCAACCCATATTAATGAAACTACCTGACACTTTGTAGTAAAGGCCTGAAAATTGGTACACAAGTCCTTCTTAATATGCTGATCAATGTTATCATTGGAGGCGCCACGAAAAATGCTGTATTTTCAAGATGGCCGCCACATCCAATATGGCCAACCCTTATTAATGAAGCTACTGTACCTGAAACTTTGTTGTAAACCCATGAAAATGGATGCCCAGTTACTTCTTTATATTCTGATTAATAAAAGAAATGGAGGCATTGCAAGAAAGTTTAATTTTCAAAATGGCCGCCAAATCAAATCTAGCCAACCTATATTAATGAAACCATTGATGAATTTAACACCCACTTTGTAGTAAAAGCATGAAAAATGGTACACATTTACCTCTTGATATGCTGATTAATATTTGAAATGGAGGCATAGTAAATAAAACCCGAATTTTCAAGATGGCCGCCAAATCAAATGTAGCCAACCCATATACATTAATCCCCCAGGCACATTGTGGGATATACAGTACCTCTAGCTGTTAGTGACGACTTCATAGGCCTTGTGTTTAATATGCCTCTCATGACCACAAATTCAAAAGGGTCAAGATTTCAAGGTTGCTACACAGAACATTCAATTGATTTGTCAATTCATGGACATGGTTAAAACATGGTTAAGAAAAGAAACCAATAATTAATTACTACTTCTAGCTGTATTTCAAGGGTTTCAAACGAACTGCAATCCTGTCCCATGCATGTTGTATGGGTATGTCTTGCCTGGTTAACACCAGTTGATCTCACAAGTGAGATACTCTGAAGGTTACATATGCAATTTCTGAGGGATGGAATCCATGCTGTCTTTCAGATAAGAAAGTGTGCAAAGCAGCATGGGATTCCCCAGGTTGAAATATATCCTATGGCCAACATCAATCAAACTGCCAACAATGCCTAATTAAAAGATACACACAAACTTTGAATAAATGGTGAATGGTACAGTTGGTGCAAAGTCAACTCTGGGTATGTAAATTTGAGTAACCTTGAGTGAAAGTTTACTTGTACAGTATTAGGATTCATTTTTTTGGCTATAATAATGGTGTGCAAGATTAGGCTTATGGTTAACCCCCATGTCTGTATTTGTAGTTCAAGGTATGCAAACTATGCAACATATGCAAGGTGAAGTTGATAAGATTTGATTTAACCCCCATGTTGAGGGGGGACAAGATTTTGTTTTGTTACCTACAGTACTTGAATGAAGGTTGTGCACATTTATTTCAATGATAAATGGCTCAAATCCATTGAAAATGTGACTAAAATATTTATTGACTCATCAAAGACTACAAATATGTTTCTACTACAAGTACAGAGAAATTTATACTGAGATAAATATAGGATATTTTATGCCCATTTATAAATCTATGGGTTGGCCATATTTGAAGTGGGGCCATCTTGAAAATTCTTTTGATTTTTTGATGATGTTAATACAATAAAAAGATACATGTGTTTTCATGCTTTCGCGGCAAATTGTGCCCTGGTTTCACTAATGTACTGTAACACAATATGTAACACTACATATCTATATATAACATTAGTAGGGTAGGGTTTGATGTTTCGAAATTAGGCTATGTTAGGATCACTTCCAGAGTAATCTTTTTTAGGACTATTACTTGTGTGTGTGTGTGTCTGTGTGCGTTCACACACTTCTCACGTGAACCCTTCTACATTATTATACATATCAATAAGTATATGTGTGCTGATTGCATGCTCCTGCTACAAAGTGCATGGTGGTTTCACTAATATGGGTCAAACATGTTTGATTTGTCTGGAAAATTCAGATTTTTTTTCATACCTCCATTCCTAATATTAATCTGCTCATAAAGATGTAACTGTGGTAAAAGCATCATAAAGTGCCCCGCAGTTAATATGGGTTGGCCATATTGGATTTGGCGGCCATTTTGATAATTCTGTGTTTTTCACATCTAATAATCAGC
>NC_085879.1:35457703-35470203 GCF_034702125.1 Engraulis encrasicolus | reverse complement strand
GTCACCAGCGAGTCAGGCAGGGGGCAGTTTTATCTCTAGCTTTTGTGTGCTTCGCCCCTCCAAAAAAAATGACCCACTTTTAATTCAAGACTTGGCGACACGCTCTGTTTTCCAGCACATTCCACGCTATTACTGAAATCCGCCTCATCTGTTAAAAAAAAACAAAAAAAGCGAAGAAAAAGAAAAAAAAAACAACAAAAAAAATAACCCTGTCCCATGGAATGCGCAAATGCTTCTGCTGTGCCGATTCTCTGCACTGCAGAGAAGACGTACAGTAAAAATGGGGACACATTACCGCAATAAGTCACGGGCTATAACTATTCTTCACGCCGAAACCCGAGAATTGCTGGATTGTAGATTACATCATCGCTATTGATTCTTCATAAGAACAGAGCAGTCCTTCTGCGGTGATTCGGGAAGGAATTGCATCCACTAAACCCCCATAATGGGCCACGGCTGAATTACTCTGCTCTCTTCGGAGAGAGAGAAGCATGTGTGAATGTTTTGTGTGTGTGTGTGTGTGTGTGTGTGTGTGTGTGTGTGTGTGTGTGTGTGTGTGTGTGTGTGTGTGTGTGTGTGTGTGTGTGTGTGTGTGTGTGTGTGTGTGTGTGTGAGTGTGTGTGTGTAGTTGTGTGTGAACATCTGTGAGTGTATGTGCCTGAGAATCATGAACATACAGTACATCTGTGTGTGTGTGTGTGTGTGTGTGTGTGTGTGTGTGTGTGTGTGTGTGTGTGTGTGTGTGCATATGTGTCTGTCTGTGTGTGTGTGTGTGTGTGTGTGTGTGTGTGTGTGTGTGTGTGTGTGTGTGTGTGTGTGTGTGTGTGTGTGTGTGTGTGTGTGTGTGTGTGCGTGCGTGCGTGTATGAACATCTGTGATTGTACGTGCTTGAACATCTTTTGAACATACGTGTGTGTGTGCGTGTGTGTGTGCGTGTGTGTGCATGTGTGTGTGTGTGTTTGTGTGAGTTTGTACATGCATGTATGAGTATGTGAGTGCACATTTGTATTCGTACAGTATAACATATGTGTGTATCTGTGTGTATCTGTGTGTGTGTGTGTGTGTGTGTGTGTGTGTGTGTGTGTGTGCACTCGTGTGCACATATGGTGTGGTGTGTGTGTGTGTTTGCACACTCTCACACGTAAGCCCATATCATCATGCAAAGGATATCACTCTCATACCATGTGCTAGCTGACACATCCCGAGGCAATGAAAAATCAATGCAGATGAACTGTATTGAGATGAATGGCTGCTACGCTATGCTACGCTAAGCTGAGACAGTGGAGGCTAGCGGGCTAACGGAAGCTAACGCTAACCCCCGCCAAGACTGAGGGGGTGCCCTGGGGCGCATGCAGCATGTGTCAATATTTGACATTTACGCCAAATCCTCGCTCGCTAGCGCCTCGTCCTGTGTGTGTGTGTGTGCACTCCGTCAGTTGTCTAGGCAGTCTCTATTAGTATTCCTCAGATACAGTAGGAAGGGAAGAGGGTGTGTGTGTGTGTGTGTGTGCGTGCGTGTGCGTGTGTGTGTGTGTCTGTGTGTGTGTGAGAGAGAGAGAGAGAGAGAGAGAGAGAGAGAGAGAGATTGTGTATGGTGCTCAAATGGTGGACTATGTTTGTGTGGATGTGTCTACGTGAGTGTATGAAAAGTGTGTGCATGTGTATGGTATGGCTGTATGCGTTATGTTTATGGTGTGTGTATGCCTAGGTTGTGTGTGTGTGTGTGTGTGTGTTTGTGTGTGTGTGTGTTTCTGTGTGTGTATATAGCATCTAGTGTGTGGGGGTGCAGCAGCTCATTGCTGTGGTGTGCGTGTGGGAAGCGGGCATATTGTGTTGTGTTTGCGTATGGTGTGTATGCCTAGGTAGTGTACGCACGAATGTATGTGTATCATACATTTGGCGTAAATGTTTTTTTGACTCTAATTCATTTCCCTGTTTTCCTTTCATTTACATTTGTTAACTTTGTGAAGCACATTGAGTTGCACCTGTGTATGAAATGCGCTATATAAATAAACTTGCCTTGCCTTGCCTTGCCTTATCATACACCTAGTGTGTGGGGGGTGCGGTGTGGCAGGCCAGCTCATTGCTGTGGTGTACTGTATGTGTGGGAAGCTGCGGCGTGTGGTTTATCGAATCGCGCAGTCGATGGACAAGGCATGCCCCCTGCCTCATCCATCATCCACCCCAGGGCCGCTGACAGCTTTTGCCGGGCACAGGACAAAAAACATCTGAAAGCCCCTCCCCTGACCTGCCATCCAATGCATGTAACAATGTAATGAGAACCTACTTTTGGGCCCTCTCTGTCCCTGAGCCCAGCACAACTCACCCCTTTGTACCCCCGTGTCGGCTTCTTCCCTGATCCTCAACCTTGCCCTGAGAGCACCGAGAGTCGGACAACATGGTCGCCTGTCCGTCTGCCTGCCTGCGGTTAGCTAGTGGTGGTAGCCGCGCCGACCCCTGCTAGCGCCCCCTGCTATGTTAGCGGACAATAAATCATGCCGCAAATCCTGACTGAGATTTTTGTTATTTATTTATTTTTTGGGTTAAAGCTGATTTTCCATGAAAGAGAGGGAAGCTCTCTCCCTCCCTCTCTCTCGCTCTCTCTCTGTGCAAAGGAAAATAATTCCACCGTGCTAAGCTGTCAGTCAAAAGAGACGAGGGGGGAAAAAAACGATGTTTCGCAGCCAAATGTACACGCACAGGGCTTATGGACAAACATTTTGGGAGGCAAGAGCACCGGCTTAGTACACAAGGGCTAACCTACCTACAGTGCGGTGTCGTCTCGATGATCCTGCCAATCAGTTGCTCTGACAGGAAACTGAAGCCAGAGGGGGTTACATTATCAAGAAGCTGCAGCTGCCAAAACCAACTCCAGCAGAGTAGCCGACACTACAATACAATTCATAGCGAGTCGCGAGTCTGTCTGGAACCTCCCTTTCTTTTTTCGCATTCCTGGCCATCTCTCTCTCTCTCTCTTTTTCGGGGACTCGGCTCGAGTATAATATTTGAACAGCCTTTGAAAACGACAGCAGTCCAAAATGGGTGATAATGGCGTATCATTTCAGCCACCCTCCCGTGGATAATTGGGAGCAGATTGATAATGTCAGGGCAGTAATGACCGTATAATGAATATTTATTACTTCAGTCGTATTTTGAGACTTTTCTAGTTAATGCTTCCAGCCTGAGGACCAAATCCATTGTGACACTCCATTGTGAGTGCCTTCTTTCTCGTTTTCCCTTGCATTCTCGCTCGTTCTCTCGTTCTCTATTTTCACTCTGGAGGAGTCACCGCGGAGGTTTATTCCGCCCGCCCGTCTGCCCTGTTTATCACAACTTTTTGTCGAAAGGCCGCAAGATTGCAGAAAGGCCGCAAGATTGTCCTCCGTTACGAGGGCCTTTCTCGTTTCCTCTCTCTCTGTTCACTTGGAGGAGTCACAGCAGTGCTGGTTTTATATCCTCCTCCTCCACCCTCCACTCCCCGCTCTATTTATCACAAACATTTTTGCCGAAATAGGCTGCAAGAGTTTGGTATTACGGACGTTCAAATGCCACTACACTTCCCTCTGATATCCTACAAGAGTCTATTGCTGTTCTCATCACTGCTGTGTTGATACACACGAATGGGCCTGAATACCTGAGGGGATCTCCAGTGACTCTGCTGTGGTTGCTGTGGTAATGGCATGAGAAGTTTTCTTTCTCAACAAGACACAGAGGAAGTCGAAGAGGGGGGGCAGCGCCGCTGACAGCGGAGGGGACAAACAGGCTAGTTGTCCTGGGCCCAGGGAGACGGAGGCCTCAGAATTAGGTCCCAATTACATTGTATGTACTGAGAGGGGGTGACTTTCAGATTATTTTTTCCCGGGCCCAGTCAAAGCTGTCAGTGGCCCCAGGGGGGTGGGGTGGACTTTAACCCGACGCGACAGCAGGACCGAGCTGGGCGAACTCAGACACGGGGTTGGTAGACATTCAGTGGCAGGTATTCTCCAGCAGCGAAGGGAACAGGAGGGGGGGGCGAGCAGGGGCAAGGGGGAGATGGGAGGAGAAGAGGGAACAGGAGGGGGGGGCGAGCAGGGGCAAGGGGGAGATGGGAGGAGAAGAGGGGAGAAGAGAGAAGGATGGAGGAGGAAGAAAGCAAACACGGTTGTTGGAGGAGGAGGAAGTGGAAGAGACATGGCATCTCCAACAACGAAGGGAAAAGGATGGCAGGAGGGAGGAGACAAGGTAAAGAGAAGGAAGGAAAGAAGGGAGGAGACGATGGAGGAAGGAGGAGGAAGAGAGCAAACACGGTTGTTGGAGGAGGAGGAGGAGGAAGGAGTGGTGTAGTCTACGTAGAACGCAGGTATAAGGAGTATACCCACTTCTAAATTTCTGGGATTTCAGTATACCCACTTAAAATTGATTTATCCATTATTTAGAATAGGGCAAATATATACAGTATACCCACTTCAAAAAAGTAGACTACACCACTGAGTGGAAGAGACATGGCATCTCCAACAACGAAGGGAAAAGGATGGCAGGAGGGAGGAGACAAGGTAAAGAGAAGGAAGGAAAGAAGGGAGGAGACGATGAAACGATGGAAGGATGTTGGAGAAGATGAGTTCTGTAGCATGTCTTCTCCTACAGCAAAGGGAACAGGAGAGAAGGGATGAGAAGAGGAGAGGGGTGTCGTTGGAGGAGAAGGAGGAGGGGTAGAGGAGGAAGAGGAAGAGCCTGGAAGCTCTGGCTCGGTGAGCACCGGCCTGATTATCGGCCGCTCACAGCCAAAAACGATAGACGCCAGAAGGAGGGAAGAAACAGGGGACAAATGACTCTGGCTATGAGGCGAGAGGGGGAGCTGGAGGAGGGGAAGGAGAGCGATAGAGAGAGCGGGAGATAGAGAGAGCGGGAGATAGAGAGATAGAGAGGGGGAGTAGGCCAAGCCAAAGAGAGGATGGAGAGTCTCTCTCTCTCTCTCCCCAACTCTCTGTTTGCCTCAGTCTCTGTCTGTTTCTCTCCGTTCCTCTAATGGCAAGCAGGCAGGGGGCTGGGTGTTCCAACCTAATTTCTGCCACACCCATCAGACTCTACCTCTGTTTCTCTCTCGCTCTCTCGTTCTCTCTCTCTCTCTCTCTCTCTCTCTCTCTCTCTCTCTCCCTCCCTCTCTCTCTCTCTCTCTGTCTTTTTCTCTCTTTCTCTCTCTCTCTCTCTCTCTCTCTCTCTCTCTCTCTCTCTCTCTCTCTCTCTCTGCTAGTGGGGCACACAGCTGCAACGGCGCACCCCCACACACTCCAACAAACTCCAGCACACCGCAAAACATCCTCTCCCCTAAGGAGTCCCAGCAGAGTTGTTGTGTAGACAGAAAGGGACGAAGACAAGACGGTAGAGCTGAGATCCTCCCGGGCACGTGCTTGTGCCTGTGTACACATGCGGCACGGCACTCCCCAAACCATATTCTCCTCTAAAACAGAGACAATGTATGAAGGTCTGTTGTCTCTCAGTTCTTGAATGTCACATACAGCACAGGAAAAATGTGTTTATATAGCCTATGTTATATTTATGTACAGTGTAGTTCATACATTTCTTTTTTTCCCACCAGGCTACTCTAGGTTTGTGCATCCATAGTTCATTTAACCCTTTGAGGAGTACCATAACAAATATGTGATTAGAATTTTGCCAACATTTTGAGTTCTCATTATGATGTCATAAGGACTTTGTGAGATTTTCAACACAGACTTCTATGGGAGCTGTAGAGTGTTGGAGTAAAATTCTAGATGAATTGGGGGGAATCCTTACTCCTCAAAGGGTTAAAGACATTGTTTATATTATATATTATTTATATATATAAATGTGCCACAACCAGGATGCCAGGCTCATTTGGAAGAGCACCTCAGGTCTTGGAGGTTGAGCCAAGGTGAAACGCGAGGAACAACAAATGGGATAACCCGTTCAAATCCATCATTAACAAGGCCAACCAATCGACCTTAACACAGACACACGCGCGGTAAGCTGTATAGCCCATTACTGTGGAGATAGCGGGAGTCAGCTTGTCCAATTACTGTGTGTCATCTCGGGCATAATTGTGAGAATCGCTTGAAAAAATAGAGAGGGAGCGGGTCAGTTTGACCTCTGTGGAACAATGGAATGAAAACAAACAATTCGTCTTCATCGAGATGGGAATGAAGAAGAGGTGCATTGTGGGTAGGGATAGAGTGCGGTGATGATAGTCACGCATGCCGGGGCAGCGGGCCAGACGTCTATGGGAAAAAAAAAGAAAAACATTTCCCCCTCAGCTCGGGTCGGATCCTGATTGCTTTTGACACCAAGTTATGAACTCAGCTTTTTGGGCTTCTCGTCAAATTAAAGCTGCTGTGTGATCTTTTAATGCTCCAACAGTTCGGCATCCCAGCACACCACATCGCACCCCCGCCCTGGCCCACAGAGCAAAGCGGAAAAACCAAAACAGATGATTTGACCTTCTCGTACGAGTGGGGAGCTCACAGAAAAACAAAAAGCTGTTTCTCAGCAAGCGAGAGCCTATTACCTTTGCCGTCGAAGGCTTTTGCGTGTGCCCTGATATATAACCGGGAGAAATCAATACTGCCGCATGTACCCAGGGTGAGCTGACAAAAATCTCCTTGGAGAGGCCGAACAACCAGGCAGCCGAGCGGCCGGGCCGACCAATCGGTGCACCCCTGCACCCCTGCACCCGACCAACCGGTGCACCCCTGCCCCCACCACCCTACCAACCGGTGCACTCCTGCACCCCTGCACCCGACCAACTGGCACCCTCCTCTCCACCCTCTCCCCTACCCTCCTTTCCCACCACCTTGCCTCACCTCCTCTCTCACCCTCTCCGCTCCCATCCTCTGACCTCCTCTCTCACCCCCTCCTCTTCCCTCCTCTCCCATCCCCTCCTCCCCTCCCATCCTCTCACCCCCTCTCCCATCCTCTCTCACAATCTCCCCTCCTCTCTCATCCCCTCCCCTCCCCTCATCCCCTCTCACTCTCTCCTCTCCTCCCTCACCCCCTCCCCTCTTCCTCTCACCCCCTCCCCTCCTGCCCTCTCTCACTCCCTCCCCTTCCTCTCTCCCCCTACCCTCCTTTTCTCTCTCACATCCTCCTCCTCTCTCATCCCCTCTCCCCTCCTCTCTCACCTCCTCCCACTCCTCTCACCTGTCCACTGAGGCTCGGTCAAGGTGAGGTAATTTAGGGGCTCTGGTGAGGGCAAGGCTGGTGTCACAAGTCCAGCTAATGGCCACCGCTGGGATGGAGGGATGGACGGAGGGGCGGAGAGATGGAGGGAAGACGGGGGTGCATTGGTATCAGTGGAGGTGGTGAAAGCGTAGTGAGGAAGGGAACAAGGAGAGAAAGGGAGGAAGAGGGAGGGAGGTAAGGAAGGAGGGATGGAGAGAGAGAGAGCATGGCACGTGGAGATGGAGGGAGGAGAGCATTGGTAGCAGTGGGGGTGGAGAAGAGAGGAAGTGAAGGGAGGAGATAGATGATGTAGCATTGGAAATGATGAAAGGAGGGAGGGAAGTACCCGGATGTTGGGAGCAGTGGCGGTGGTGGAGGGAAGTAAGACACTGGAGAATGCAGAGGGGGAGAGGGAGCGGGGGGAGGGAGAGAAAACATGGGGTCTGTTCGAATCAGGGAAGTCAGCTGTCCTTCCAGTGAGCTAACTGGACATCGAGTCATGAAGTGTGGATCGAAACGAAAACTTGCTTTATTTCCTGTTTTTGCAGTTGACTGCATTTGTGGGCGTAACAGTGATATTTGAGGGCACCATCAGATGCTGGCTTCTGCTGCCTTTGTACCCAAAATGCTGTGTGCCACCTCCCTCTCAACCGGAAACCTGAAAAACAAACATGGCTACTACCCAACCTACCACCTTATAATGTTCTTTATTCTGACACTCATGTACACAGATGTTGAGAATTGAAGCGATAAATCAACATTGTAGTATCTAAATTGCCGTTGCTAAATCTATTCATAGCCTATTTTACGATTTCGTCGTCTGGCGGTCATTCACCATTCAAATAGCATGCGTAAGCTAACGCTAACGTGATGAACGTAACTCCCGCCATAGAATCGCCGTGAGGTGAAATGCGCAGGGCAGCGCACTAGTTAGTGCCGTTCGAAACGACCGCCTCATCAGCTAACTTCACCTGTCTGATCAGAGACCTGTTCATGTAGGAGGGGAGTCATCGAGTCACTGCCTTCCGATCCGAACGCAACCATGGTGTTACGGACCCACTGGGCTCCTCCCCAGGTATTGTGCTAATGAGACTTCCACAGGTGCAGCACAGGTCTCCTGATTACCTGCAACCAGGTCAACGGAGCCAGGTGCTGCGCATGATCAAGGAGAGTAGAGACAGGAGAGCTTACTGACGTTATAACGGCGTAGTACGAAATGATGGCGAGGGGAGTACGGAAATTGTATTCTTCTTCTACGGTCAGTAGAAGTGTGTAATGACACTTCCGCGAGGGTCGGAGTGTGGAACAGGTCATAGGACAGAGTGAATGTTTGTCAGCTGTCCTTAATCACCCCCAGCAATTACTGCTGACCAACAGCTGCCGTGAATTTGGCCACAAATGATCCATCATGGTGTCGCCCCCACTGACCATGCGCAAGGGAGTACGGAAATTGTATCCGTCGCACCCACTGACTAATGACCATGCGCAATTTTCCATCCACTCGTGTCCTCAGGCAACGCCCCCGTACTACACCGTGGCCAATGNATTTCCCTGAGAGATCTTCTGTCGAGTTTCTTTGCTTTAAAGAGCGCCAGAAGAGTCAATGGACGCCCGCCGCATTCTCCTCCTCTCGTCCACCTTTTGTACACTTTTATTTTCATTCACACGATCCCTTAAATTTTGCACACACTTTCATTTCTACCCACACGTTTCATTTTCAATCGTATGTTCAATATTTACAATTAGGTAAATGTTATTCCGAGTTTTGGAAACGTGGGCCCTTAGGCAGAGCGTAAGAATGTGTAGCAGAGGAGATGGGAGGGGGGGGGGACTAGGGGAGTACTGGCGTGCTGCTTACAGGAGGGAAGTATTGGAGGTGTCGTACCGTGGGTGGCAGAGTAATAGCAGCAAAGGCACGTGTACTATACTTTTCCCAATTGAGGAGCTAAAGACAGCACTGGTAACAGTGGCTGTGGTGTAAGGACGGAGGGAGGGAAGGAGGGAGGGAGGAGGGTGGAGGGTGTTGGCGTTGGAGATAATGGATGGAGGGAGGAGGAGAGCACTGGTTGCAGCAGAGGTGGAGAAGAGAGGGAGGATAGGGAGGGAGGGAGGAGGGTGTTGGTGTTGGCGGTGGAGGTAATGGATGGAGGGAGGAGGAGAGCACTGGTTGCAGCAGAGGTGGAGAAGAGAGGGAGGGAGGGAGGAGGGTGTTGGTGTTGGCGGTGGAGGTAATGGATGGAGGGAGGAGGAGAGCGCTGGAGGTGGAGAAGTGGAGGTGGAGAAGAGAGGGAGGGAGGAAGGAGTGCGTTGGAACCACTGTAAGTGGCGTAGGCAGCAGCAGGGAAGCCGACAAGGGGGGCAAAGGGGTCAGTTGTCCACGGCCCGAGGAGGGGAAGGGGCCCAGCCATGGGTTCTCATAGCACTATATGAAGAGCTCTTTTCCAAAACGCTATATCCACCATTTTTGACTTTTTGCATTTTAATAGTGGAATTGACTGTTAAGAGGTCCTATCATCTACGTATGTGTGAATTCTTGCCATTCAAATGTTTTGAGAACATACTTTAAAACCTGCAATGCATTTCAATGGAATGCCCAATACAAAAATGTCAATTTCCCAACATTCTATAAAATGGATATATCTCATTTTGGAAAAGAGCTCTTCATATGTACTGTATTTACAGAGGGGGCCTTTGAAATGATTTTTCGTCCCGGGGCCAGGTCAAAGCTGTCAGGTGGGCCCTGGGCAGCAGGAGCAGCAGAGGCCCCTGTACTGCTCACTCGTTAGCTCGTTCCCCATCAAGGAGCAGAGGTGTCTAATGAGGATTACATTTAGCAGCCCTGGGATGGCGGCGGCGGTGGAGGCGAAGGTGTAGTGCAGTGCAGTGCAGTGCACGGCAAGGCAGGCAGGCAGACATACAAGGCGAGCAAGGCACATACGGCGAAGGCTGGGGTAACAACACCACCGGTTAGCAAACAGATGTTCCTTCCATCCGTTGCTGCGCTACTACGCGGCACGCGGCACGGCACGGCACAGCGGCTCCAGTCGTGGTGGCTAATGAAGCCTTCACCAATTTACGGAGGAGGTTTCCAACGAGCGGGGGACACGGGGGAGCACCCGACACTGTCTGGCAGGGACCTGTCTGCCTGCGCGCGCGTGTGTCTTCGTCTGCCTGCCTGCCTGCCTTCCTGTGTGTGTGTGTGTGTGTGTGTGTGTGTGTGTGTGTGTGTGTGTGTGTGTGTGTGCGTGCTTGTTTGTCTGCCTGCCTGCCTGTCTGTCTGTGTGCGTCTGTATGCTGCCCATAGTGCATCTATTTGTCTGTCTGTTTGTCTGTCTGTCTCGTCGTCTGTGTCTCACACCACAGCAGCAGTGTGCAGCTTGTCTGTCAGGGACCTGTCTAACTGCCTGTGTCGGTGTGTCTGTCTGCGACTGTCGGCTTGTCTCTTGGCACAGGAAGGTGTGTGCAACTTGTCTGCGTTCGTACAGGCACACACATACAAGAGACATGGGGGAAAAAAGAGAGGAAAAGGGAGTGAGAAAGGGGGGAAGAATGGGAGGGATAGAGGGAGAGAGGGATGGCTGGGGCTGATTTAACAAGCAGGAGGTGACTGTTTGCTTCTTTTCCTCTCTTTTCTTCTCTTCTCTTCTTGTCTGGCAGTCTGCAGAGCAACACCTGGCCTTATGGGGATTCCTGTTGTGGACAACACAGCTCAGCGATGAGATGGATTTCCACCTATTTGGAATGTTACCTCCACCAAGGAGGTTATGTTTTCGGTCGTGTTGGTTTGTCTGTCTGTCTGTCTGTCTGTCTGTCTGTCTGTCTGTCTGTCTGTCTGTCTGTCTGTCTGTCTGTCTGTCTGTCTGTCTGTCTGTCTGTCTGTCTGTCTGTCGGTTTGTTTGTCAGTAGGACAACTCAAAAAGTTATGAACGGATTTTGATGGAATTTTGTGGGGTTGTTGGAAATGACAAAAGGAACAGGTTATAAAATGTTGGTGGTGATCCGGATCACCATTCGGACCCAGGATTCTTTTCAAAGATTCTTGGCCATTGCAGGACAGGGCGAATCTTCACATTCCAGTGTCTAACTCCACAAAATCAAGGCAGAAAGACTTGAAAAATATTAGGGTGTAACATAGTCAGATGTTCTATCAAACAGCTTCCTTGGCAGATGTCTGCACTCTCAAATTGCATTTGTAGTTTTTAATTCCATCTGGTCTGAACATGTACACAACAGAATTCTCTTTAACAAAAGAATTTGCCAATATTATTATCATTATTGATGTTGTTATTGTTAATATTGTTTTTGTTAGCATTCGTATGGTTTCTATTAATGAATGTTCTGTATGTATGTACGGTATTGATGCATTTCTGCATGCTTGTATGAGCAGATGCATATATTATTACTGTATAGAGTATTTAATGAATATACATTTCATTAACACACTAACAGTTGGAAACTTCCATTACAAAAAACACCATGCTTCCATAGTACTTTGTACTAATGCTAACTTAAATCTAATGACAACAATCCTTTATGCGTGTAACCCAAGAAAAAAGGAAGACACGGAATGCACGGGAGACATGGACGCTGACGATTTGTTATGTTTTCGTCAGGAAAGACATACATCCTTTACTCAGACCTTCCTACCAGTCAGCACGTCTGAAAGTTTTGTACATTTGGGACTTAATTGTTGCCCAGACGCTGCAAATTTTCACACTGCTTTTGCTAGCATTTTGTTTTGTGTATGCTTCACATAGTATATCCACGTAAGCTACTTTGCTCCCCTAAAGTACTGTAATCAGTGCCGGGCCCAGGACAATGTCATCTGAGAAGGCCCCCCCATCCCACGCACACAGTACAATATAATGAGAACCCAGTTCCGTGCCCTCTCTCTCTCTCTTTTTCCCTGGGCCCCAGGACAACTGACCCCTTTGTCTCCCCTCTGTCAGCTTCCCTGACTTCAGTGGCACGCCTGCCTGCGTTGCATTCGCTGCCGTGTAGTACAGTATGCATGAATGGCCCAGCTCCCCCCGACATCTAATACGCCAGATGGCCAGGACTCCTACAGGTCAAAATGCATCAGATCCTCTCGCCATGACACACTTTACCCTGCGCCATGTGCACACTAAGGACACACTAATCTACATTATCGCACAGCCTCAAACAAAAACACTCTCACACATATAGTACACACACTGTTCATATGCAACACACACACACACGCACGCACACACACACACACACACACACTCACACACACACACACACACACACACACACACACACACACACACACACACACACACACACACACACACACACACACA
>NC_085879.1:35445203-35447703 GCF_034702125.1 Engraulis encrasicolus | reverse complement strand
TGTGTTAGTGTGCTAGTGTCATGTGTGTCATGTGTGTGTACGATCAAGTGTGTATGTGGGACAGTGGAATGTGACGGTGCAGTCTTTGGATAAAAGACAATCATACAAAATGTTAACACCTGCCATGGCCTCTATGGTCGCTGTCATAACTGATTTTGGAAAATAAAAGGGCCCTCGATGAGTTTGGTGTGTGTATGTCTGTGTGTGTGTGTGTGTGTGTGTGTGTGTGTGTGTGTGTGTGTGTGTGTGTGTGTGTGTGTGTGTGTGTGTGTGTGTGTGTGTGTGTGTGTGTGTGTGTGTGTGTGTGTGTGTGTGCTAGTGTGACTGCAAGAGAGAGAACCCATTTTTTTGATCGAGCACTTGTGCGTACTCTATGTGCACTGAGAGACTCACCACTAACCAACGCCCGCAAAAACGCCCACACACTCCTCCTAATGTTTTTCTTTATTGTTGCTCGCCGCTGCTTTTTCATCCGCTTTGTACCGGCAGTACTGGGCTATGAGCTATGGTGTGGTGAGGCACGGTGGATGGGATGGGATGCTGCTGGGAGCGGTGTGGAGAGCACAGTGGCCCCTCCGCTCAAGACTGTCATAACCGGGGAAGCAAACTGGGAAATCGCCTAGGGCCCCTACTGTAGCTGAGCATGGGCCACTGATAACACTTGCACTTGCATTTAAATGACTAATGTCAACTTTGTGAATTGGCATCACCTGCATATATTCAGCGACCAAACAGTGCAAAGATACTGCCATTAAAATCCCTCTCTCTCTCTAGAGGGGCCCTCTGTCCAAGAATTTGCAGAGAAGGGGTGTGGGCCGTCCCCCTCTTTGCCTCGGGCCCCCTAATGCCTTGAAACGTCCCTGCTCCTCGCATTGTGCTTTATTACTCTGAGGGTCTGACTGGCTGCTGCAGGTAAAGCAAGCCAGATGGATGACTGTGGAGCCAGAATGAACTGCGCCTTCCTCCGTCACCCATTAGTCATCCGTTCATTTCTCCTTGAGGAGGAAAAAAGAGAAGAGGAGAAGGAAAGGGAGGAGGAGAGGGAGGGAGGAGAGGGAGGGAAAGGACCAGTTGTGGGCTCTTTGGTTTGTTCTTAAAAAAAATGATAAGATAATTCTTCTGTTTTCTCTTCTCTTCTTCCCTTTCCCCTCCTCTCCTCTCTTCTCTTCTCTTCTCTTCTCTTCTCTTCTCTTCTCTTCTCTTCTCTTCTCTTCTCTTCTCTTCTCTTCTCTTCTCTTCTCTTCTCTTCTCTTCTCTACCACTAACACCACCTGTCCATCCATTACATTACTGTCCTTTCCCCATCCCCCACATGGTGCACGTTGTGGCAGCTACATACTGTGCTCAGACAAACACACACACACAAAACACACACACACACACACACACACACACACACACACACACACACACACACACACACACACACACACACACACACACACACACACACACACACACACACACACACACACACACACACACACACACACACACACACACACACACAGACACACACACAGACATACAGCTGGGGCCCCAGTAGAGAACACTAATCATTACGCAGTGGTGTGCCGATCTCACAGGATGGACTCCACTGAGGAGGAATAATGACTTACTGGTTACACCGGTTATATCTCTCATTCCCTTTCAATTTATCTTTGTTTAAGAACCAAAAAAATATCATGTATGCGCCTATTCCTATTCATCTTTCACTTTCTAATGGGGAATGAGAAAAGGAAAAAGAATTCCGCATGATCCGACATTGTTTTGTCAGGTGGATTCGTCTGAAGAAAGGCCAGCACACAGGCTTGTTCAGTGGGAAATGAGGACGATTGTTTCTTTCCTTGCCGTTGACGAAAAAACTTTTTTTTTTGTTGTTGTACAGACTACATACATGTGAATTGGCACCAGAAGACTGCACATCCGAATGAGAAGCAAAAGAAAATCAATTTACAACCAGTTACTTTTTAATTATCTGCGTTGTCAATCGTAGTGAAATAAATTCAGAAAAACAGAGTCAGTCGGTTGCAGTGCTTCATTCGGATGCTTTTCAGAAGCAGCCAATAAGAAAACAAAAAAATGCCAGACGAAAATATATGGAACTGAAAAAGGCAGAAAACCATAACAATAATAGTATAAAAAAGTGACGGATTCCATTTGGTCCCAAACACACTGAGAAGTAGTGACGTGACACTGAATAAATGACATTTCCGAAATGGAAACTATTCAAGTGCTACCTTTTCCAGTTTACCCCCCTGCGAGCTTGGTGCTTATACAACAATTACAGCCTTCTCCTCCTCCTCCTCCTCCTCTCTCTCTCCGTCTCCCTATCTCTCTCTTTCTTTCTCTCACTCCCATCCCCATCTCTCTTTCACTCTCTCTCTCTCTCCACTCCCCATCTCTCTGTCTGTCTCTCTCTCTCTCTCTCTCTCTCTCTCTCTCTCTCTCTCTCTCTCTCATTCTCCCCATCTTCCAGAGAGGCTCCAGTGTATGGCTG
>NC_085879.1:35440203-35442703 GCF_034702125.1 Engraulis encrasicolus | reverse complement strand
GAGAGTAAGTGAGTGAAAGTGTGAATGTCAACATCTGTCTATCTGTGTGTGTGTGTGTGTGTGTGTGTGTGTGTGTGTGTGTGTGTGTGTGTGTGTGTGTGTGTGTGTGTGTGTGTGTGTGTGTGTGTGTGTGTGTGTGTGTGTGTGTGTGTGTGTGTGTGTGTGTGTGTGTGTGTGTGTGTGTGTGTGTGTGTGTGTGTGTAGGCCTGTGCCTTAATCCCCTCCTGCACAGGAGTTTAGTGTGATGTGATGAGAGTCCCGTTGCGTTGACACTCTCACATGCCACCCGCTCCAAAGTGCAAATAGGATTAACAAATAAACGATTAAAACCATTAACGACCCACTACGGCAGCCCACGAGGCTCAAAGTACTCATAAACGACATGAAAAATGATGTGTAGACAAAAATGCAGACACATTACTTCACAGCTGTCACTTAATTGTGAATTATACAGTATACCAAGCAACTGCCACCCCCTAAAGTGTGTTTTCATGATGACTACCACAGGTTGGATTCAATGAAAGCCTAGAGGTGGTTGTGCAAGTTAACCACAACTGATGATTAATAGGTAGGCTACCTACAGTAAAGCACTCAAGATGTGTGTGCTATTGAAAAATGATCTGAAATGGTATTAGAGTGGTATTTAATTTTAAACAGAATTTACTGATGATGTCACATTGGGGACTCTCCCTCAGCAGACAGGCTACATGCTATAGAATCTTCTCCAGTCCCAACGTGATGCCATACACTGCTTTATGGGGAAAGAATAACTGCATTTTTTTAATATGATATTGTGTTTTGTGGTACCCAACCAAATCAAATGTGATGGATAATAGTTTAAATGTGTACTAATAACAAGAAAGTGGTGAAGACGTTCTCTGACTGGTGATGCAACCAAGCTAGCATGTATCATTGAACCAAATGCTACCAGCTAGCAGCTAATAGTCCCGTATGGTTCAATTACACAGTCTATCTTGGAACTACAGTAGGAGTAATATCACCAGGCTCAGAAAAGTGCTGGAAAAGGTTAAACTGAGTTATTCAACTCAGGGGGTGCTGGGAAATGGTGGACCTTTCCTTTAAATCATGATGTTTCAAGGGCCAGAGATGATGTTTCAAGAGCCGAAAAAAAACAACCAGGTCTTTGAATCCACATGTGAAACGGAATGTACTATGCTAGCAG
The DNA here is from genome assembly GCF_034702125.1 of Engraulis encrasicolus. Lineage (NCBI taxonomy): Eukaryota > Metazoa > Chordata > Actinopteri > Clupeiformes > Engraulidae > Engraulis > Engraulis encrasicolus. Next base: position 35,441,520 of record NC_085879.1, on the reverse strand, counting down.
CGTAAATGCTCCAGTTCTACTCCAGTTAAATCACCTGTGGAGTGAGCGAGCTTGTGCGTGCGTGCGTGCGTGCGTGCGTGCGTGCACGTGCACGTGCAATCACTTGCCTGATTGACTAAAAGCGCAGGATGCAGTAAAGAGGTTGTAAAGTGGGATGAAATGCGCCTGGCTTGAGTGTTTGTGTGTGATTGTGTGTGTGTGACTGTGTGTGTGTGTGTGTGTGTGTGTGTGTGTGTGTGTGTGTGTGTGTGTGTGTGTGTGTGTGTGTGTGTGTGTGTGCATGTGTGTGCGTGTGTGTGTGTGTGTGTCTGTCATGAGTATCAGTGTGCTGATTTATCTATATGACAATCTTTGCCGTCTATACCTTTCCTACCAGGAACATTACGGGCTTCCCCTACACAAGGTGGAAAATGGCCCTCTCCCTCTGAAATTACGATGCTGCACAGAGGTAAATGGCATACATGCTGTGACGGCGTGATTTGAGCGTGTGTGTGTGTTTGTGTGTGTGTGTGTGTGTGTGTGTGTGTGTGTGTGTGTGTGTGTGTGTGTGTGTGTGTGTGTGTGTGTGTGTGTGTGTGTGTGTGTGTGTGTGTGTGTGTGAGTGCGCGAGAGAGAGAGAGAGAGAGAGAGAGAGAGAGAGAGAGAGAGAGAGAGAGAGAGAGAGAGAGAGAGAGAGAGAGAGAGACTCGTGTCTGTGTTTCATTTGATAGGTTTAAGTGTACATTTGTGTGTGTGTGTGTGTGTGTGTGTGTGTGTGTGTGTGTGTGTGTGTGTGTGTGTGTGTGTGTGTGTGTGTGTGTGTGTGTGTGTGTGTGTGTGTGTGTGTGTGTGCGTGTGTGTGTGTGTCTGTGTATGCATGCATGGCCCTCTGCGGATAACCAACAAAACCCAACTGTTCTTTTGCATTCAATTCAACATGATGCATTCATCACACCATTACAAGCAGACAGGCCATGCCACATGCCGTATTGAATGGCTTTGTCACTTCCAAGGCTCTACGTACATACTGTACATTGCCCGGATTACATATAACATATAACATATTTTAACACCTAACCATGAAAGTGCTACGAAAAACTGCCATCTTCACATGAGTTCAGCAACTGATGAAGGAGTGAGGCTGGTTTTCTGCTTTACACGCTCACGGCGTTACATTGGGAGATGCATTCAATCTCTCACAAAACACTACAACTTTCATCAATGAGCTCATTAAATCAGTTATGGTTTAGAAAGAAATTGTTTGCTGTCTTCTTGATACTTTGATGAACATTTGCTATTCAGAAAACTATTGCTTTCGAAATATCAACCTGTTTAATG
>NC_085879.1:35420203-35430203 GCF_034702125.1 Engraulis encrasicolus | reverse complement strand
TGAAATATGGTGCAGACAGATCAGCTGTGTCATCCCTGTCAGAATTCTCCTCTGGGTCCACGGTGACTATTTTTTGGCAGAGATCTTCTCCTCCTCTTCAGCCATGTGATGAATTAAATCACTGCTTTGAGAAATGCAAAAAGGGGTGGGCAAGATCGCTGATTGATATCGGTAGCACTTTTTTGCAGGGCCACTAACATCTTTTGCCGGGCCCAGGACAAAGTCATCTGAAAGGGCCCTCCACCTCATGCATACTATACAATGCAATGAGAACCCATTTCTGGGCCCCCCTCTCTCCCCGAGCCTGGTACAATTGACCTCTTTGTCCCAACCTGTCGGCTTCCCTGTACTTTGTGCTCAGAGAGCCCTTCTCGCTCGCTAGCTGCAACAGATTAAAAAAAAATCTTACAGTGCTTCAATATTTTCTTCTTTTTATTTTACTCTCAAGGATCTCAGTGGTTTACCCCCGTCGCCTTTTCTTTTATCTCATCAAAACCAAGTAGGGCATATATTTCCATTCAGGGGAGAAAGAAAATATCAGCATCAGTAATATCCAATTTACGGGGGAGTGGAGCGCCGGTGTCTCTGTGGCTGTATAATAACACGCTACGCGGAGCGTGACATCACCGAGTATGAATAAAAAATGCATTTGTGGTAAAAATTCAATCCACAAGCAGTCATCATTCATCGAAGGGAAATCAAGGCAATTAGTACCACTCTGATGCAAATTGGAGGGGGCGAATATGCGAGAATTTCTTGCTCGTAATGGGAATCAAAGTGGAACCCGCGTCGAAAATGACCTCCATCAAAACCAGCGGGATCGTGTCACTGGGGGGAACGTCCGAAGCCATGGACTCTCTCTCTCACGCACGCGCGCACACACACACACACACACGCACGCACGCACACACACACACACACACACACACACACACACACACACACACACACACACACACACACACACACACACACACACACACACACACACACACACACACACACACACACACACACACACACACACACACACACACACACACACACACACACACACACTGACAGTCACTTACACACACACACACACAACCCTTCCGAGACAATGAGTGAGCATCTGTGATCTCTAAGCACAGTGTCGCCCCGAGGCTAGGTACCTAATGTGAGGTCAAGCCCACATCCTCCTCAGCGGCTGAGCATATGCAGAGGGAGGAAAATCAACGACAATCTCCATTTTGCTCAATCTCCTGGGCTGACTCTCGTCTAAATGACACGCACCACACCACGCTGTGCTGCCTGGAGCAGTGTTACGCGATGCGGTGTAGAGGGGACTTAATGGGGATGCTCAGACCATTAAAGCATGGAGCACTTCATGGAGAGCCATGCTCGCTTGCTCGTTCACTGCCTGTGACATTGAAATCTAGGATCTCTACAATCAGGGATCTGTAGGGGGGGGGGGGGTAATTCATTCACAAGATATGTACAGTGCATTCATTCCTAGTGGTACTGAAGCACCACTCTGTCACAGTTGTATTCCGACAAGCTTTTGAGGCTATTTGCTGAATAAACGGCATCACTTGCTGATAGCATCATTAGATGAATAAGTGAAGAATACATATTTGTACTTTGAAATGCATACATTGTATCGAGCATAAATGAACAGGTTTAATGGGCGAAAAAAAACGAGTTAGTTGACCTTGAATCAGAGGGTCTTGAGGACCGAGTAGGGTGGGGGAACTTACTGTTAATATTCAGGCCATTAAAACATGAGAGCACTAATGCCCCACTGCCTGTGACATTGACAATTAGGGTCTGGAATCGGGGATCTGTGCGGGGGGGCTCATTCAGTCATAAGAGACATTACATTCCTAGTGGCAGTCAAGTGCCACTCAGCCACACACAGCTGTATTCCGGCAAGCTTTCGAGCCAATACAGGCTATAAATCATATGTTCATGGGAGATAGCTGACGTCATACACACATCCAATAGTAATCAAAATGTAATCAACACCACTTTTTGGGTTCCAGCCCGGTTCATTTCCTGGTACGATACTGTATTCCTTTATGTAGCCTACTACACCAAAAATACAGTGAAAAACACACATGTATACTCTTAAGTTCCAACTCCATAATCTAGAACAAACCAGCCATTTATATCAACTGATTTGCTGATCATGACTCATGAACATAGCAGGGGTGCGTTTGTCGAAAACATAGTTGCTTGCCAATTAGCAACTTGGGTAGTTGTCAATGGAAAATTGCATTGCAAACAACAAAGTAGCTAATTTAGTTAACAACTATGGTTTCGAGAAATGCCCCCCTGTGTTGTAAAAGCCATGAAAAAAGAATGTTTCCTTCTATCTTGTCTCAGGGCTTTTGCGGGATTCATTCATTCATTCATTCATTCATTCATTCATTCATTCATTCATTCATTCATTCATTCATTCATTATATTCACTCCTCAATGTTGTTCATTCACACTTCTCTCACCAAAAACATTCCGGCATTCTGTATCCGGCTGAGTGAAAGGGACCACTTTTGTGGCAATCACCGTTCATTGCCACGCACTTTGTGAGACCTGACAAAGTCATCCTTTTGACCTGCTTTTTTTCCATTCTTTCTTTTGCTCAGAGTGCCAAAGACAGTGTAACGATATATAACCCCACTCATCTTCTCTCTTTCTCATCCCTCTCCCCCCCCCCACCGCCATCCTCCCGCGGTTTCAAACACCAAAGAGGAACACAAACACAAACATGAAGACGTAAACGCAAACGCAAACGCAAACGCAAACGCACGCACTCACGCACGCACACACGCACGCACGCACGCACGCAGGCGCGCACACACACACACACACACACACACGCACACGCACGCGCACGCACACACACACACACACACACACACACACACACACACACACACACACGTAAGTTTTGTGCACCCCCCCACCCCACCCCACCCCAATTGTTTGATTGCCACCCTTTTAGGATGGTGAAATATTGGAGCTGTCCCTCAGGGCGGCATAAATGCATAGAGATGCACAGTGAATTAGACAGCGCCGCTTCCAAGCAGGCAAGGATGGAAACGCTTGGATGTCCATCACCGTTGGCATCACTTAAAAGCAGCCTGACAGTGTTCGCTTGGCAGGCAAAGCAAAGCACACAGTAGCCACCCAACACACACACACACACACACACAGACACACAGACACAGACACACAGACACACAGACACACAGACACACAGACACACACACACACACACACACACACACACACACACACACACACACACACACACACACACACACACACACACACACACACACACACACACACACACACACACACGACCAACCGACACTGAAATATAGCACATCTACTGTACAGTACACCCGAGCAGAGCTGTCAAGCGCTATGCATAATACATGGCCAAATCTCATCAAGGGGTGATGCATGCATGTATATATACAGATAATAAACATATCACTAACTTTCATGGGTAACACTTTACTTGACGCCGGCGTCATACGTATGACATAACGGTGTCATAACATTGTCATAATGCAGTCATGAATGTGTCATAAACATCATGTCAATGTCATAAACATTGTATGAAAGTGAAATTCGGTTATGACAAAGACAGGCCAAACAGTGTCAACTTTTCATGGTCATAAAATGTTTATGACATTGGCATTATGTCTATGACTGCATTATGACAACGTTATGACACCCACCGTTGTGTCATACGTATGACGTCGGCGTCAAGTAAATTGTTACCCTGTCATGTGGTAGGAGAGATGCTCCCGCCCGGCTTCGAACCCGGGCCTTTGAGGGTATTAAATGTATACTACTACTGACTAGGGATGTTAACCGGTAACCGTTTAACCGATAGTCGACCGGATCAACATTAACCGGTTAACATTTTCTGCCACCATTTAACCGGTTGTAATAATAATAATAATTATATAATAATGTCCTCCCAAAAAGCCCCAAAAAACGATAATTTTGAGGTTTTAGTACGATAATTAAGCATTTTCCATCTGGCAACAGTGGCTGGACATGGCAGGTCCTGTCTGCGCAGGCTTATGTGAAAAATAAAATTTAAAAAAATCAGACTGCTGTGCATATCAGGCACACGAGCGTTGTATAATTTAAGATTACTGGTTAACCGGTTAACCACCGGTTAATGAGTCTCAGAAGCCGGTTAAGATTTTTTTAAATGTTCGCCATCCCTACTACTGACCGCTGCTCTTAAGATTCAGGCTCATAATGAGAGAGTAGGATGCTCCAACAACTTTAGTTGTTGGTAGTAGCAAGTGCACTTATGTGCAGTGCAGTGCAGTGCAGTGAGTCATCTTTACACTCTTAGAAGAAGTTGAGTTGCTTACAACTAAACTAAGAAAGTGGACCTTGAGATTGAAACTAAGAAAGTGGACTTCTTGAAATTGAAACTAAGCAAGTGGACTTCTTGAGCTTGAAGCCGCAAGAAGTTTTCCAAGTTGTTTACAACTGAACTCTTTGGTTAACACGAACTGGATATATGATAAATCTTCACAGACATATTGGGGTGGTGTTTTGGGATGTAAAGAGGGATTGCTGCCTACATAATGCATGTATACGAAGAGCTCTTTTCCAAAACGCTATATCCGCCATTTTTTACTTTCTGCATTTTAATATTGGAATTGATTGATAAGTAGTCCGATCATCTATGTGTGAATTCTTGCCATTCAAATGTTTTGAGAACATGCTTTTTAAACCTCTATAAAATGCATTTTGTGGTGCAATTCAATGGAATGCACGATACAAAAATGTCAATTTCCCAACATTCTATAAAATGGATATATCTGATTTTGAAAAAGAGCTTTTCATATGTATGTAAGGAAAACATACTACAAACTGGTCCAAAACAACAGGGCTTGGTGCAGTGCTGCGGCTGGAGAGAGATTTCACTAACAAAGTTCCTATCCAGGGATGCATTTCCCAAAAACCCTTAAGTAGTGCTTAAAGGGACACTGTGCAGGAAATGGTCAAAAAAGGTACTGCAACTATGCTGCTCATTGAAACTGGGCTGCCTATCACCAAATTTGATATTAACGTGGAAGTTTACTAAGTAATAAACAAATATTTTCTAGTATGGTCCAAGTAGAGTCATTTTTGCAGCTAAAAATGGCTATTTTTGGAAATTCAAAATGGCGGACCATGTAGAAGATCCCCCTTTTCATGTATGAAAATGGCAATTTTTCCAGTCATAATAAATACAGTGTACTTAGAATTTGATATTAGATGGTGGTGGTAAGTATTCATGAAAAAGGTAACATTAGTGAACGGGCAGCATGAATTCTGGAAATAAACAACTAAAAATCTCACACAGTGTCCCTTTAAGCCTAAGTAGTACTTACAGTAAGTATAAGGGGCCCCATAGGCAACATACCATATCACTAAAAGTTTATGCTTATAATCATTTTATAGGCCTACATATAGTGTTTTTTCTTGCACATGCAAATAAAAACGTTGCGCCAAGTGCAAGGTTAAATAGGGTATGTATATAAACTGTTAGTGATGATGTGAGACCTATTTCTGATATAGTTCCAAAGGGGCATCTCATACGTAAGACATCCTACGCGCTCCTGTACTTCACAATCTGGTGCGTCACAGAGAGTAGGGTGCTCCAACAAGTTTAGCTGTTCACTCTCAGAAATAAAGTTACCGAACTCGTCGCTGTGGCAGTACCTTCAAGGGGAGTACCATTGTGTTGCTTGATTGGTACCCCAAAAAAGAGCGTTCAGTTTCTTGCAACGTCGACCAATGTGCATCTGTCACCTCCTTTTTGAGGGACCACCCAAGCGATGCAATGGTACTCCCCTTAAGGGTACTGCCACAGCGACGACTTCTGTACCTTTATTTCTGAGAGTTTTGGTAGTATCAAGTGCACTTCTTTGAGATTCATCTTCACACTCTTAGAAGAAGTTGAGTTGCTCACAACTAAACTAAGAAAGTGGACTTCTTGAGATTGAAACTAAGAAAGTGGACTTCTTGAGACTGAAACTAAGCAAGTGGACCTCTTGAGCTTGAAGCCGCAAGAAGTTTTCCAGTTGTTACAACTAAAAACACAAACGGGATATATGATGAATCTTCACAGACATATCGGGGTGGTGTTCTGAGATAGAAAGAGGGATTGCTGCCTGCATAATGCATGTATCATATGTACAGTGCCCTCCATAATTATTGGCACCCCTGGTTGAGATGTGTTAAAAGCCTTAAAATAAATTCAGTGTTTATTGCAGAAGAATACTGTCACACTGAAAATTGTAGGAAAATGTAGCCTTCAACTCAAATTAATTGTAAGAAAATAAAAAAATCCCTGACTAAAAAATAATTATTTTTCATTAAATCACCTGTTCCACAATTATTGGCACCCTTAACAATTCCCAGGAAATAAATATAATTGAAGCATTTCTGTCATTTCTACAGTAGTTTACAAAGTTTACCAGAGTATGTAGGAAAATTTAATTAGTAATTCATCACTTCCTGTTTCCCTGGGGTATAAATATGACGTGACAACGAGGCCATTTCTCTTATCCACTCTTAAACATGGGAAAGACAAAGGAACACAGCATACAAGTGAGGCAGATGTGCGTCGACCTTCACAGGTCAGGCAGAGGCTACAAGAAGATTGCCACTCAACTGCAGCTGCCCATATCCACTGTGAGAGGAATAATTAAGAAGTTCAAAACAACTGGAACAGTGGTAAACAAGCCTGGACGAGGACCCAAGTTTATTTTGCCACCACGCACAGTGAGGAGGATGGTAAGAGAAATCAAAAGATCTCCAAAGCTCACTGTTACAGAATTACAACAAATGGTAGCATCCTGGGGTCACAAAGTCTCCAAATCAACCATCAGGCGCTGTCTACACGCCAACAAGCTGTTTGGGAGGCATGCACGGAGAAAACATTTCCTCACTCACAATCATAAACGCAAGCGTCTGGAGTTCGCCAAGCGGTATTGGGGCTTCAACTGGGACCGTGTGCTTTGGTCAGATGAGACCAAGATTGAGCTTTTTGGCAACAAACACTCTAAGTGGGTCTGGCGTACCACGAAAGATGCGCATGCTGAAAAGCACCTCATACCCACTGTGAAGTATGGGGGTGGGTCAGTGATGCTGTGGGGCTGTTTCGCTTCCAAAGGCCCTGGGAACCTTGTTAGGGTGCATGGCATCATGAATGCTTTGAAATACCAGGACATTTTAAATCAAAATCTGTTGCCCTCTGCCCGAAAGCTGAAGCTGGGTCGTCACTGGGTCTTTCAGCAAGACAATGACCCTAAACATATGGCCAAATCTACACAGAAATGGTTCACCAGACACAAAATCAAGCTCCTCCCATGGCCATCTCAGTCCCCTGACCTCAACCCCATTGAGAACCTGTGGGGTGAGCTGAAGAGGAGAGTACAGAGGAGAGGACCCAGGTCTCTGGATGATTTAGAGAGATTCTGCAAAGAGGAATGGCTGAAGATCCCTCTTTCTGTCTTTTCCCATCTTGTGAAACATTATAGGAGAAGATTAGGTGCTGTTTTGTTGGCAAAAGGGGGTTGTACAAAATATTAACACCAGGGGTGCTAATAATTGTGACACACATTATTTGATGTCAAATAATTATTTCTTTATGTGGGATTTTTTTCCCACTGAATAAATGCACTTGTATTGAAGGTTGGATTTTTCTCTTTTTTTCCATTAAGGTCCCATATTATTTAGAAAAAAAATAAAATAATTGGAAGCTAAAAAACACATCTCAACCAGGGGTGCCAATAATTATGGAGGGCACTGTATGTAAGGAAAACAAACTGCAGCACAAACTGGTCCAAAACAAGAGGGGTTGGTGCACTCAGTGCTGTAGCTGGAGAGATATTTCACTATACCAAAGATCCTATCCAGGGATGCATTTCCCAAAAACCCTTAAGTAGTGCTTAAGCCTAAGTAGTACTTACAGTAAGTATGAGGGGCCGCATAGGCAACATACCATATACATGTAACTAAAGGTTTATGCATACAATCATTTTATAGGCCTACATATAGTGTTTTTTTCTTGCACATGCAAATAAAAAGGTTGCGCCAAGTGCAAGGTTAAATAGAAGAGTTCAGATGCAACCCCCCCTAACTCCATTTCTGAAGACCTGCACTTCTGTATTTTTAGAGAACCCTGTTGTTGGTTTGGTTTACATGCATGTACTTGATAATACACATGTAGTTATATTACATAAGTAAAATAAAAAATATGCAATTCTGATAGCGTTGTATTAAATAAAAATGAATTTAGATTATTTTCTGAAAAGGCACTTAGGGGGTTTTGCATCTGAACTCTTTGTATGTAGAACTGTTAGTGAAGTGAGATTTCTGATATATTTCCAAAGGGGCACCTCACATATATATCCTCCGCGCTCCTGTACTTCACAATCTGGTGTGTCACAGGAAAGGACTATACTAGCAATAACAGGCAAAGAAGAGAGTCAACAGAGCATCTTCAGATGTGGAAAAATGGCTGTTTTACTGGGCACTTGGCCAAGAAATCATACCTCATGTCACCAATGCAACAAAGGGGGATCAATTTTTAGGGGCGGAGGTCAGCTCAGGTGGTAGAGAAGCCTGTTCGGCAACCAGAAGGTTGCAGGTTCGAGCCCCACTATGCTTGACCCCATCGATATATCCTAGAGCAATACCCTTATACTTAACTCCAGATTGCTCCTGGTGGCACGGTGGTACCCTGTGCGGCAGCCACTGTCACCAGTGTGTGAATGTGAGTGTGAATGAGTGAATGTGTGGCATACGATGTAAAGCGCTTTGAGTGCTTGTAGGAGTGGAAAGGCGCCATGCAGTCTGTTTACCATTATCCATTTACCATTTACTCCTAAATAGGCGTTTTATTCCATTGAACGCCATTCATTCTCCTAGTTTCCTAAACTCACTCGCTAACTCGCCACGCTCAAAGTTAAAAATGTTTCTCTTGGAATACACCCACATCGTATGGTTTGTAGGCTCCTCACCTATTTGCCTCCTTGCTTCGTTGGAACACAGAGACATTCTATTGTTTTAAGTCGCTGAGCAGGTAACTAGCAGCGATGTGTTGTGAACGTAGCTTTAGCGTGAGAAAGAAATGGCTGCCCTACCTTCGGAGTGATGGGACAGGGTGAGCAGGCTGACGCAGGAGGCTCCGATGCCGGAGCCAAACACGGTGATGCGTTTGGGATCGCCGCCGAAGTAGCCGATGTTCTCGCTGATCCAGCGCAGCGCCTGGATCTGGTCCAACAGCCCATAATTCCCCTTGGCGGCCTGGTCACCTGTGCTCAGGAAGCCTGGAGGAGAGACGGAGAGAGAGAGAGATGTACAACTGCGTTGTTATATCCATGTTTTGCATGTGGCTTTATATGTTTTTACATATACTGTATACAGGCATTTCAATATGAGAGAGAGAGCTCTGCATTGTTTTATCTGTATTGCTATATCCATGTTTGTTTTACATTTCTGAAAATAAGGGCCCACAAGGGTAATTGTGAGGAGCCCGGGCCCTATTTCTCCCCCAGTCGAGCCCTGTTTTTTACATAGGCCTACTATATATTTCGATATGTTCTTCGTTATACTGTGTCTGCTTTGGTAACACTGATTATCTAAACATTTGTCATGTCAATAAAGCACCTTTGAATTGAATTGAGAGAGAGAGAGAGAGAGAGAGAGAGAGAGAGAGAGAGAGAGAGAGAGAGAGAGAGAATCACAGGTGGCAGTAGGCTGAGAGAGATTAAACACCCATTTACGTAGTGTAAACAATGTCACCAGGAGCAGGTCGATTAGGCCGTCACCAGTCAAAATGTTTGCTACATTCCATAACCAAGTACATTCTATATAAGATGGCACTTCCATTCAGCATGAGAGAGAGAGAGAGACTGAGAGAGAGACTGAGAGAGAGAGAGAGAGAGAGAGAGAGAGAGAGAGAGAGAGAGAGAGAGAGAGA
>NC_085879.1:35402703-35405203 GCF_034702125.1 Engraulis encrasicolus | reverse complement strand
AGTGGCAGAGCTATGGGGGAACATACCCATATATATGGCAAGAGCAGATCTTTCTTCTCTAGCCTGGAAAATCAGCCCCTCAAACTGTCTGGCTGTGCTGCATGGAGCATTCTAAAAGTATTCCTGTATACTTCCTGTGACATCCACTCACTTCTACTTCCACCTACTTTGCACTGATTGGTTAGGCAAGATTCTATTTGGGAAACCATAGTAATAGAACCAAGCAGAGGTTCTGTACAAACAAAATGAGTAATGAGGGACTGGTGTCTGATTGGTTAGGAAAGATTCTGACTGAGAAAAGCATAGATATAGAATCACAGCAAGGGCCTCTGCACAAGAAGACAATAACTATGAGGCGGCAGTTTACCAGGTTGTTTTCTCTAAAAAAATACACACTCTGCTCAAATTTCTGCCTGAGATAATCATACAATGGAACCGTAGCCAGGTACTCCATGCAAAAAGAAAAGAAACCAAGTGTGAGGGTTTACCGGGTTATTTTCTCTCTCGAATAGGAAGTAAATCCTACAATTCGAGAAAACTTTACAATATATTTTTTTCCTACACACAGCTTGCGGAGCCCGTCATCCCTATTTCATTACTGGACTTCGTCCAAGAGCACTCTTTAAAACCAGTCTCAAAACAGGACCTTTAAAAATACGACTGACTCCGAGACTCTCGCATTCACAAGAAAATGCTGATCAAGGGTCTTTAACTTACAGCGACAATATTGCTGTTAACGGTCTCATAAAGAATAAAATACAGCCCCTTGCCTGTCTACCACCACTATGCACCAGCCAAAAAATGTCTTACGACTGAGGTTGGCGATGTACGAGTGTGGAGGGTTTTTTATTTTTATTTTTTGTTGCTGTTGACCGAGCCTGTGACAGGGCTTTGACTAAACTACGGACTCCATTCATTCATCAAGTTCACTTGCTGAGCACTGATAATCTGGCAGGCCCTCGGCTCGCCAGCCGTTCCCATTTCTGAAGATCGAAACGCCGGAGAGCCCACAGGGCGGCACAGCCTCCTACTGATACAGATTGCACATCACCGCAAGCTCGGCGTTACGGCCCCCTCACAAAAATTTAGCTCTGTCGGCCATAAATCTAAAAGCTAGGCAGAGAGAGAGAGAGAGAGAGAGAGAGAGAGAGAGAAAAAGAGAGGGAGAGAGAGAGAGGGAGATAAAAAAACAGAATGAAGCAGTAGCACAACCTAACACAACATTTCCCTGTCCTAAAAACCCTTCTTACGCCCAGGGAAAAAAAAAAAGAAAAACGGATCATATGCGGCTGTACTGTAGGACAGGCGGAGATGAAGGAAATAAATCAGTGGTGTTTGGGGATGGACCAGCTGTTGGGTGGCCGGCCTGTGACAGCCAGCCTCTTAATCTGATTACATACACAGACACGAAGCAGCGGCGGCGGCGGCGGCATCAGCTGCCACATCAGCATCAGCATCAACAGCAGCACACCCTACATACATAATACTGTAGCCAGCCGCCGCCCCCACACATCACATTATCCAGCAGCAGCACCACCACCACCACCCCACCCTACTGTAGTGTATCCGCCCACTCCCTAGATCACATCACAGTCACCACCAATTCCCTTCAGCTGGAGAGTCGAATCTAACACATAGTCACTCACTCATCACATCTCTACTGTCCATCTTTTCATGTAGTTTTGGCCTTACTCTCGAGTGTTGAATTCAAACTTCAGTGGTAGGACTGCAACATCAGCATCCCACACTCTATATATACCCACCCTCACACATAACATTACCTAATGCCCTCCTCCTTACACTGTGCATTTTCAACACGTCGAAAGTCGAATTTAAGACATACTGTTTGTCCTGTTAGTCCACATTTAAGACATATTCTATTAGATACTGTGTACCAAGCAGCAGTAGCAGCATCAGCATCAGCATCAGCATCAGTATCAGCTCTCCCTATACGCTGTAGTCACCCCAACACATCACATTACCCAGCAGTACCCCCACCCTACCCTACTGCAGTATACCTACCAACCCACTCCTCATGCCACATCAGCCACCGCCAATCCCCCTCAGCTGGAAAGTCTAATCTAACACAGCGCCGTTTATTCTGCAGACCTTTGACCCAGGAACTTGATCCCAGTTACTTAAGTCTAGCCTCTGTACTTAAGTTCCTTGACTGGGCCAATGACCCGCAGTATAAACTGAGCTATTGTTGGCTCTACTCTAAAGCCTTAGTTTAGTTTACTTCAACACGGATCATCAGCAAAGTACATTAGTTGCAAAAGCAAAAAGATGACCTGCACCAGATTATAGCTTACAGTACTAGCTAATTTCCATCTGCAGTCCCTGGGCATGTCTTGAACTAACGCTGAGGCGGCGGCAATGACATCAGCATCCCCCTCTCTACCTACATCACCATCACCATCACCATAACTATCACCAGAGTCAGAGTCAGAGTCACCATCACCATCACCATCACTATCACCAGAGTCAGAGTCAGAGTCAC
>NC_085879.1:35382703-35395203 GCF_034702125.1 Engraulis encrasicolus | reverse complement strand
CTCGCTCTCTCTGTCCTTAAGTCATTCTCCCTGTCTCTCTTTGTCATTCGTGTCCCTGTGTCCCTGTGTCTCTCTGTCTCCCTCCCTCTGTCTCTGTCTGTCTCTCTCTCTCTCTCTCTCTCTCTCTCTCTCTCTCTCTCTCTCTCTCTCATTCGTATTATCTACCTCTCTGTCTCTCTCTTTCTCTGCCTCTCTCCCTCTCTCTCTCTCAGTCATTCGTATCCCTCTGTCCCTGTGTGTGTCTCTGTCTCTCTCTCTCTCTCAGTCATTCGTATTCTCTACCTCTCTCTCTCTCTCTCTCTCTCTGCCTCTCTCCCTCTCTCTCTCTCAGTCATTCGTATCCCTCTGTCCCTGTGTGTGTCTCTGTCTCTCTCTCTCTCTCTCTCTCTCTCTCTCTCTCTCTCTCTCTGCCTCTCTGTCTCTTTCTCTCTCTCTCCCTCCGCCCACATTACTAGGACCACAGGTTACACACACACACACGCACGCATATACATAGGCATACATGCACACATGTACACACATACACACATAAAGTACTGTCATGCACGTACGCGCGCACGCATACACACACACGCACGTACACACAAGCATACACACACACGCACGCACACACATACACACAATGCACCCGCTTTCAAAAACACACTCCCAAAAAAAATTGGCCATTTGCATTCAAAGCCAAAGCCATAAACACCCACTCGAATTCACAAGTTCACACAAGCGCATGCTCGTGCTCATTCAAAAAGACATTTGCATACACCCACATCCCCACCCTAAGAAACACACACAGACACAGACACAGACACAGACACAGACACAGACACACACGCACACGCACACACACACTCCACGGAGCGCCCAGACTCAAACACACCCCTCTCTAAACTAAATTGACAGAAGTGTTTCCCCTTAGCCAGGATGCAGTGATCCATAGGAATTGCTCCTCAAATTAATCATTCGTTCTTATTGGCATAATAGTTTACATACCCCCCAACCGCACCCTCACCGCACGTCAACGCAAACACAGACACAGACATACACCCCAACACACACACATAGGCCTACACATGCACAAACAAAACTTCAAGTTCACACACTACACCCCTACCCCACCCCACCCCAATGCACAGAACCTCTCTCTCTCTCTGTCTCTCTCACACACACTCACACGCGTGGGCGCGCGCACACGCACAGGCACACACACACACACACCACAAAACACCCTCAAAACCTCTCTGCTGTCTCCATTCTTGCTTCTGGTGAGCAGTCAGTCGTCTCCCCTCACTGAGCACGGATGCCAAACAGTAGACACTTTAAACTACATAACCCCCCCCTACACACACACACACACACACACACACACACACACAGCCCAAACACATCAAAGAAAGAGCCGCTGTATTTTCCTATTGTGCTCATGACAATTGCTGCGCTGGAAGATTTCAATCACGGGCACATGTTTAAAAATGTTTGTGTGCATGCTTGCGTGCCTGCGCGCATACATATGTGCGTGCCTGCGTGCGTGCATGCGAGCATGGCTGCGTGCCTGCATGCACCAAAATGCATGTCTCTGCTCTGTGTCTTGTTTTGGGCTGCTGTACTCTGAGCTAATGCTATCCGACCAAGAGCCGCGAGCTCAGCTGGCCACCATTACAGCACTGCCCACCAACAACACTATACACTGAGCCCTCTCTCTTCCCTTTTAAAACACTCTCATCTCAATGGATGACTGACCCCCTTTGCTTACATTCAATCCCCCCCACCACCATCAACACCACCACTATCTTCTCTCTCTCTCTCTCTCTCTCTCTCTCTCTCTCTCTCTCTCTCTCTCTCTCTCTCTCTCTCTCTCTCTCTCTCTCTCTCTCTCTATCTCTCTCTCTCTCTTTCCCTATTCATGTGGATTGCTTTCACCACCAACATCCCTCTCCCTCTCTCTCTCTCTCTCTCTCTCTAATTCTTCATGTGGATTGCTTTCAACGCGACCATCCCCTCTCTCTCTCTCTCTCTCTCTCTCTCTCTCTCTGTCTCTTTCTCTCTCTCTCTCTCTCTCTCTCTCTCTCTCTCTCTCTCTGTCTCTTTCTCTCCCTCCCTGGATTGCTCATAGGCATCAATGTGTGTGTGAATGTATGTAACGTATTTTAAGCACTCCACATAAAAGGGCCCTCCCCGAGCTAAAACCCCAGCTGTAGCAGTTCAAGAGCCGCCGCTAGCTCCAGAGCTCCAGAGCACCCCGGCTGAGCTGCTGGATTTGATGGCTGCCTCAGAGGGCCTGAACCTCAGATTAGCACCACCACTCCTCCCCCCTCCTCTCTCCCTTCCCTCCTCCTGCTTGGATGTTGGTAGGCTAGCTAGCTAGGCTCCTGTCCTGCCTAAATCAGCTAAATCAGGCCATCACCCAGACACACCACACACGCACACGTATACACACTTATGCATCCACTAGGACACAGACGCAGACACACACACACACACGCATGCACACACACACGCATGCACGGACGGGACGCACGCACGCACACACGCACGCACACACACACACACACGCACACACACACACACACACCTTATGTATTCCTTACAGCAGTGGTTCCCAACCTACGGGTCGGGACCCAACCTATGGGTTGCCAAAGATCCACAAAGATCACAAAATGCAAGTGATACATTAAACATTTACTCTATATTTGACAATTGAGGAATAAAATCATAACTAATGAGTTTTCGCAGGAAACAGTGGTGGGGTGACTCCCTCTCGCACGAGATTTACATGATAAATATGCTATATAATAAGTAGTACATTAAGTATTAAAAAGGCATGATGAGTAGGCTACTGGGATATGTGCAATATGCATCCTAGACAATGCACGTAGAACGCCTGCCATGATTGTTCCCTGGGGGAGGCCTCTCCTTAGAGCTAGATGATTAGTACTCATTAATGGCTGACAAATTCTCCAGACGGATGCTGCATCACGTACATCGCGCTATTGTTTGAACAATAATGATTGAAATCACTTTAAATAGAGAACATGACGGCAACGGCTGACAACACTTTAACCTTCATGGTCTGTGTGGAAGATTTTGTACTAGGCTATGTATGGAATATCTTGTACTTTGCTGTTTTTAACAATGGCAAGCACAACATCTCATTTAATTTTGGGGAGAGTGTCTGTAGCCTCTTTGTGCAAATGGGCCCGACGGTAGACCCATTCAGTCTTTGCTGAAAAGACTCAACTACACTGCATCAGAACAACACAACTGACACCAAGAGTCTACAGTAACCAGATGAAAGGGGCTCTATGTAGGACTAAAAGTTTAATTAGTCACTGTCCTGAGTCAGCCAATGCTTATTTGTGTCATTAGTAAGTGAATGATGACTCTCGCGACCACTTTCACGGTCCGCTGTCAGAGAACCCCAAATTTAACTTTTGTCAAAGCGACCCGCTACGATTGCCGTGGGAAACACTTCTCATATGAAAAATTGTTTTACATACCGTATTCATATTTGTATCAACTGCAGACATTCCGTGATGAAAAACATTTTCACAGTGAGTTTATTTAAACAGCATTTTTTCACGACTGTGTAGATTTTGAGACAGTCATGCCACGGGCACCGCGCAAACTACGTCATCCTAAATTGAGCCCCTTTAAAGCGATGGTTCGGAGTAGAATCAACCTAATGCCATTTGAACCGTGACACCCATCCACCTTTACACCCGAAGTGTTTTCTGCCGCAGGCTTACATCAACAGAGTTGCCGTGTTATTCGATGTTTATTCCGGATAGCTTGACTCAAGCGCATGGATCCTGGGCACCGTCTCCAAACTTTCCCCACAAAAATAACATGTCATGACACCAAACTTCTACAGTATAACAAATGTGGTTTGTACTCACAAAAAGATGAATTTGAAACTTTGTACATAGTCCAGGAGTTTATTAGTAACAACACACGAGACGATTAGCTTTTCTGCTGCTAAACATCCGTCGACGTCACTTCCTCCAGCTGGGACTTTGTTGATGGAAACAAATACACGTGAGTCCGGAAGGCGGAAAACTCAAAAAGACAGCTTGCGCTACAACTAGAAATTAACCACTTCGGATTTAAATTTTACCACGTTCTCGTGCATACACTCGTGCATATATCCTGGCTGTGGACTAAAACACAAACCTTACAATAAAGAAAGTCCCAGCTGGAGGAAGTGACGTCGACGGATGTTTAGCAGCAGAAAAGCTAATCGTCTCGTGTGTTGTTACTAATAAACTCCTGGACTATGTACAAAGTTTCAAATTCATCTTTTTGTGAGTACAAACCACATCTGTTATACTGTAGAAGTTTGGTGTCATGACATGTTATTTTTGTGGGGAAAGTTTGGAGACGGTGCCCAGGATCCATGCGCTTGAGTCAAGCTATCCGGAATAAACATCGAATAACACGGCAACTCTGTTGATGTAAGCCTGCGGCAGAAAACACTTCGGGTGTAAAGGTGGATGGGTGTCACGGTTCAAATGGCATTAGGGTGATTCTACTCCGAACCATCGCTTTAAGGCTTAATCATTACAATTTTGGTTACTATAATGTGCTAACAGAGGCTCTGCGCAAAAAGTGTATGGTAGGGCACTCGGCTGATACCCCGGCCATCTGGGTTCAATTCCGGCCCGGGCCCTTTACCATCCCTTCCCCATCTCTCCGCACTCATTTCCTGTCCCTCTCTCGACTGTCCTCTCAAATAAAGGCATAAAAAGCCAAAAAATAAAACACTCTCATTAATGCCTGACATCACTCCAGACAGGTACTACCATATACATTTGATTTCACTCTTTAAGATTCGCACTGCACTGGGGAGAGGGTCCTTGAAAATAACATACACAGTACAGACAATAAAATACCACCCAATGATATATAGCTCACCACACCCTCTCTTCTCAAGCACCCCGCGCCAATAATGACTCTTAGTTAACATACGCCGGCAAACGCAGCCAACGCAACGCACATACGGAAAACCCATTTGGGGGTTCCCACGGGAGCCATCTCCATGGAGATATAAGGACGAGATAGTTGATGTTTAGCACTCATTAATGGCTGACATCACTCGACCGTAGCCACCGAACTGACACCGGAGAAATGAATTGCTGTCATTGCTAATTAAGTGAGAACGGTGTTGTTTCTGTAATTACGTGCGTTAAGGCGTGATCCCGCTGCTGTGTGTTTTCTATAGTAGTACGGTACGTGGGTTGACGTGTGTTATATGGGTGTAAGGGGTGTTGCGATACGGTACACTACACACCGTACGTTCACATCATTGTTTGTAGCTGTTGACCTGTGTGAGGTTTTTAGTTACCACCTACACGTGGAGCATAAACACTGCGGTTCACGTCTGAGCGTACTTGTGTGGAAACACGACACGGCAATGGATGAGAGGAGTGATGAAAATAATGAGGCGAACATTATATAAAATGACGCATGATGTTTCGAAAATATAAACATTGGAATCGTCAGCTTTAAATAGAGAACACGTTGGCGATACCTGGCAACACTGTAACCTTCAAGGTCTGTATGAAAGATCTTCTACTCGGCTATTTATAACCGTACGGCTTGGCACTGAAGTAGGAAGGAGTTCAACACACAGCAGGGAGGGGGAGAGATACGTGATCATATCTGATGGCATGGAGTGGTAAACCCCTTGAGGCAAATACACCATAACTTTGTCATTTTTCACAGCGTCCAAGTTCTAATCTAAAAGATCTTTTAACTGATAAAAAAATCTGCATATATCCTTCGAGATGTCCCCTCCCCTCCCCTCCCCCAAGTTTATCTTCCAGCATATCCATTCTCTGCCCTTGCTTTGTTTTGGTTGTTTTGTATAAAATTATATTCCATGTGTGCAAACAGACAGACATGTCAGGCTTGTGGCTTGCTGGGTTACTCCACTGTGTTATTATGTAATCAATGTAAAAAGAAGGAGCTGTTGTTGCTGGAGCTGTTCAAGAATTCGCCACACAGCCCTCTCTTGATTGCCCTACTGGGATAATTACAACTTTTTTCCTGACATCATTCACACACGGCACGCCTGGATGGCGAGTACAGTGTATTTAACCAAAGTGACTTGCCTATTAGTTGGGATCTGTCAGTGGGCTTTGGCATTTGCGAGCTTGTCAGCACTTGAAATAGTTGTAATCATTATTCTTTAAGCACACAAGACCTTCAAAGTGACCTTTTTTTAAACTTGATTGGTGCCTTGCACACTGAGCAATGTTTGGAGCTAGTGTACCGTTACGTTGTTGTTTTTTACCCAGAATGTTTTGCATTTACAAAGTCAAACTACTGTACCACTGCTGAGGACATCAGTGAAATAGTTTGAAATGTCTCACGCTCCATTTCCTTAAAATAAATTTCCCCCACGGGGGACAATACAGCTACTACTACCTACTACTACCACTACTGCCAACAAGTAAACAAATTGAATTGCTCAAAAATACATCAATTGATGGATCACCAAAACAACAATTGCAACTGCAAGTCAAGCACACATCTGTGAAATCAGCATGTGAAATCACATTCTACTACGTGATTAATTAGGATTTTCAACCGGAAAATATCTTTAATTGACATCTTTCTCTTTATATCTCTTTATTTTTGTCATTGGTCTCTTGTTTTTTTTTTCTTTCTCTTTTCGCAGAATACTTTTCAGTTCTGGGATCTTTTGTAGCTCAGGCTTTCTGCTGCAGACCGGTTGTATTATGACATGTATCGAGGTACAGTATGCTGCCACAAATTCATAGACAGGAAAGAACAGGATCACACTCCGCTTCAATGCTTTGATCTTCTCCCGGCTGTAAAGATAGCCTATCCTATCATGCTGGTTAGGTTTTAGCACACCGTCTGAGTGAATGTTGTCCTCCTCTGCCCCTGAATAAAAATGAAAGCAACCCGAACATATTCATCCATATGAAACTGACTAGCAAACACTAGCACTCTAGTCCAAGTGGCCCTCTTGGGGTAGGTGTATATCTTATCTTAACAATAAAATGGTGGGAGGGTATAAACTGTGAAGCCTTACAGTAAGCTACTGCTTTTGCAACTCCACTGCAATGTATCTGTCAAAATAAGAATCTAGGCATGAAAAAATGCAATGGCAATAGCAAACCATTATAAGGATTGAGTGGTGGCGTTGCAAACAAGCGCAATAGAACTGATACTAAATAAAGCATCCTACTCCTCCTTTTTTTTCTTATCTTTTTTTTCCACAAACAGACATGTGGAAGACCCCTTATGCTCTTCCTGAGAAAATACCCAAACATGCCGTAGAGGTGATTCCTCCTTTCATCATTTAACTATGCCGTTCCCTTTTAACGTAACGTGTGGGTTTGAAAGGAACTGTTCTCCTACTAAAAAGAAAAATAGACATAGAGACAGAGATAGAGAGAGAGAGAGAGAGAGAGAGAGAGAGAGAGAGAGAGAGAGAGAGAGAGAGAGAGAGAGAGAGAGAGACAGAGAGAGAGAGAGACAGAGAGATAGAGAAACACACAGAGAGAGAGAAAAAAAACAGTTAGATCTTTCTTTCTGTTTCATCTCTCTCTCGTGCCATTCCCCAGAGACTTCATACAGTGTGAGCGGGGCTACTGTGTGCTCGGCTTCTGCTTCTGCTTCTGCTAGTGCTGCAGCTTCCTGTTACTGGCTGGCGATGGGAGATTGTGCCAGCCACAGCTCCAGTATAAGCGAGTGCTGCAGCTGACTCTCTGTTTGTTTGGCTTTATTCCCCTCCACATCTCCCGGAAATCTGCCTGACAGCTCGGGCGAGCGTGCCTCTCCCCCCCGCAGGACTGTCCGTCAGATGGAATGTCACCGCTGCTTTTGTTACACGCTGCCCATTGGCTATGGCTATGGCTAGGATGGCCGCAACTGCAACGGCACACACCACACCACACCACACCACACCATACCACACCACACCACACGACACACCGTACATCACACACACCTGAGAGCCCGGGGCCAAATTGGGGAGGATGGCCTTGCCTGTATTCAGTCAGGATCACAAATAAATAAATAAATAAATAAATATATAAAGAGGAAAGCTTTCACTCCCCCACCAGCTCCTGACCACAAAACAGTAGGCCATCTCTCTCTCTCTCTCCCTCTCTCTCTGATCTGAGGGCTTCAATCTCAAAGCGTGACTGTTGTTACAAGGTTGTTTTAGCCACAAGTCAGAACGGTTTGACATAAGCAAATCCTTTTTTTTCCCAACGGATCTGAGGCCATGCTAATTTTGGGTATCTCTCTCCAGCCTATGCTGAGCCGTTTATGGATGTGGGCCGCAAATGCTCTTACCCGAGTGGGCTTGCTTTTTATTTTATTAATTTATTTCTCTTTTTTATTTTTTCAAATTTGCTCAAATTTTTTAGTGGCATCCGAGTGGTTCTGAACTGCTTTGAAAAGTTGTGTCTTTGTGTCGTGGCAGATTATTCTTTAAGTCTTTATAATGAGTCTTTACGAAGGACAACAACTACGTAGTCTTTCCACGGTTAAGAGAAAAAAAATCTGCTCATTAGCTCTTGTCACCATGGCTAAATATATCTCCCTCCAGTACGTATGTGTCATCAGCTGGATAAGGCCACTCTGCAAGAAAGCCTGTGCAAGAAATAACCCCTTGGCATCACACAACACACCGATGCGCTCAAGCTTGCACACGCAGGTACACACACGTATTCACGCACGCATACCACCCCGCCACATACACACACATACACCTCCACACACACACACACACACACACACACACACACACACACACACACACACACACACACACACACACACACACACACACACACACACACACACACACACACACACACACACACACACAGAATACATTTTCCACAATAAATTAATATGAAAAAAGAAGAGGGTGTCTCTGCAGGTAATGCAATTAAACGCAGTACGACAACTGGTTCAAAGTGTGCGCTGCTGACATAGCCAAAAAGAAGAAGACAGCCAGGGATGGTAGTGGAGAGAAATTGTCACTGCGCACTTGCATGACCCTTGTGTCGCCACAACCCCCTACCCCCCCTCCCCTACTCTCCTCCCTCTCCCCAACTCCACCCCTCCCCACAAGAGCTCACGGCACACTTCACTGGGCTGACTGATGGGCCAGTGGTGGCATTAAAGAACTCGCCACTCCAAGGGCATCATACCTTTATTAAATGGCCGCCACTACACTCGGGTTCACTGGGTTAGTCCGCCATTCAATTTGGTGCAATCCCCATCAAATCTCCCTCTGATTTAATTCAGTGCGGCTCACTCGCTTGATGCACCCTCGCTCGCTCGCTTGCTCGTTCGCTGGCTCGCTCGCCCACTCACCCGCTCGCTCGCTCGCCGAGGATCCTTTATTATCCCGGTCCAGATCTAGAGGGTTGGGTCGCGCAGTCGACCTTTTAAACTGTCAATCCGGAAGTTCAAGCGCTTGTAGTTGTCGTGTGGGGAGGGGAGTGAGTGAGCGCAAATGGGCGGTGGGAAGGTTGGATGGTGGGGTTGGCGCTGATTGGTGGTGGGTGGTGGGGATGGAGGTGGTGGGAACAGGGTGGGTGAAGGGCATGATGAGGGGATGGGCTTGAATGTAGAACTAGACAGGACCTCTCCCTTCACATCTAAATGAGCCTTTTAAACACAGACCTATCTCCGGGGGCCCTTGGTAATTTGGGCCCAGTTTGTGAGAGAAAATGGTGGACTATTCCCAGACTCCTCTGAAGGCCTGTCAGTTCTCATCTCCTGAGAACGTGTTTTTTTTCCCCTCTCTCTCTCTCTCTCTTTTTTGGCAGTGTTGAGGTGCAGGGAAAAGAGAGATACTTGTTCCTTCCCTCCAAGTTCCCTTCACTTCAAGTCGATATGTAGATGTCATCAGTCCTTTTCATCTCACTTCCTCCTCTCTTCTGCGCTTCTTTTTGAAGCCTGACTTCCTGACAGTTTTTTTTTTTTGGTGTAGGGGTTCCTTGTGTCAAGAGAGCGGAGCCTGGATAGTTCATTGAAAGGAAGCTCATTACGGCGCCTGGCTGCTCCGTGCACAGAGTTTGCAAAGGCCGCAGACGGCAACAGCACGCTTGTGTTGTGACCTTGTGCATGTGCTTGCTTGCTTGCTTGCTTGCTTGCTTGGCTCGTGCACACTTCACGTCACAATAGCAGTACGCCAAGCTTTTAATCGCAGGGCTGCAGTGGGAGCGGGAGTGGGAGCGTCGAGCTATAGCGAAAGCTAGCCGTTTGGTAGACAAGGAGTGCGTTGCAATATGCGACCTTGCCTCCTCCACTTGCCTCCTCCACTTGCTTCTCTCCTCGTACCAGGAAGTAATATGTCATGATGACATCACTGACAACAGCATTATATTTCAATATCTTGCAAAAGCTCAATTGTAGAGTCTTTTTCTCATTTGCAATTTTGATGGTGAATGAAAAACAGTCCCTCAAAAGTTGTTGTGGTAAGGCTGACAGCTGGGAAACTTTATCGTTTTCTCCACGGAGGAGGGGCCAGGAGGCGGGACAAGGAGACAAGCGCAAGTGGAGGAGGCAAGGTTGCATATTGCAACGCACTCCAGCTCGTCATTCGGCTCATTTGCTGCTCGGAGAACACTGTCTGCCTGCACAACAATACCCTGGTAAATACTGCTATACACGAATGAGCGGGGTCTTGTATACAGGGGAGAGTAATTTCGGTGTCTTGGTGGAGGCACGGTGTGTGTGTGCATGTTTGGGCTAACCTTTCAATCAGCCGCTAATTGAGGCTTGATAAAGCACGTCAGAGAGCTGTCGAGCTAACAAATGAGTGAAATGAGTGCATTTGGAGCGGAGACACGACCGTGAGCGCCGCGTTTTTTTTTTTTTAACTTTATTTTATTTTCCAAGAGATGCTTGCTTACTTATAAACCCTTCTTGCCTCACCTGTCTTATAGACAGCGCTTTTTTTGGTTTATTTTAAGAGGTTTGTGGTTTTGTAGTTTTCACCGCTAACTGAATGGCAGGTGATTTTCTACAGGCAATTTGAGGTATCTCCTGAAACCTTTTTAGAGATTAACAAGACCATTTTTCTTGTGTTATTGTTTTTTCTCAACACAGAGAACAGAAGATGTGTGGGTTTTTCCCCCGTCTTTTTTCAGCATTGGTGCAGCTTGACTGAATCCCCCCGTGTAGTGTGAGCGAGCCTTATCTGAGCGCCAGAGCATCTAAGTCTCATGCACCTCCGAAATGGAGAGCTTCTGAGTGGCAGACGTCTCCTCTAATTAAACCGCAAGTAGAATTAGTCTCGCTTGTGAGCAGTTTCATAATTATAGCAGCACCATTCATTCATTATTTCATTTAATGAGGCCGTTTCCTGCCCAGATATACATTAGCACAGTGCAGAGGGGGTGTTCCTCGGCTAATTTGCCAGGCCGATGGTGGAGAGAGAGAGAGAGAGAGAGAGAGAGACAGAGAGACAGAGAGAGAGAGAGAGAGAGAGAGGGAGAGAGAGAGAGAGAGAGAGAGAGAGAGAGAGAGAGAGAGAGAGACAGAGAGAGAGAGAGAGAGACAGAGAGACAGAGAGAGAGAGAGAGAGAGAGAGGGAGAGAGAGAGAGAGAGAGAGCTTCTGGTTTCGCAGTAATACCTTTGGATATGACCGCACTGCAGAGGATGAGCGGACCCCCCCCCAACACCCCCACCCCAAGCCCCTACCACCACCTTCCATATTGATTCTCTACACACAACCCTGGACTTGGTATTCTGTCCAAGTCAATGATACCCCACTCTCATAGCATGTAGGAGCTCATAGCAGTAAAAGCAGACATGAAAGCCCTCCCCATGTATCATACAGTACTTTTCCCCCCATTGAAAAATCAATTCACAATGAAATTTCACCATGCCTACAGGTGTAAAAAAAAATGTACATTTCATATCGGAAGACAAAGCACTTTTAGTTTTTTTTTTCTCTGAGTCAAAATGCACAATAATATTAACGTTTTATGCAGCCATTTACAGCTAAAACAAAAGTGCGGAGAAGGAAAAAAAGTGCTTGAAGGGAAGATTGACAGTGTTTCATTAAGGGAATTTACCATGCTGTCAAGATGAATCCTTTGGCCATCACCTTTTAAAAGCATTTATCATAAATTTTAAAATAACCTGTGCAGTAATTAGCTTCAATCAGCAGTTCCCTGTTGGGACTGCCTGAGCAGTGAATTTCTGCCACAAAGCTTTTAGCTTGCACATGGCAGTTCAACGTTTTTCTTTTTTTCTTCTTCTTCTCCTTCTCCTTCTTCTTCCTCCTTCCACAGAAATGCTTCTAAGCTGTTTATTTTGGTCGATTGTTGAAATTACTTCCGTGATTTTGACCACGGCGATATTGTGAAGAAATGTAAATAGGGTGGGGGGGAGCTTTGAATGAAAAATGCAATTTTTTTGCCAGCTGTAAACTTGAACAGTCAGCATTATCTTCTCCTAATCCTGCGAGAAAGATGGTTCTGAGGGAGCGGCATGCAGCGTT
>NC_085879.1:35352703-35377703 GCF_034702125.1 Engraulis encrasicolus | reverse complement strand
CTTCACTGCACTCAAACAAGGTACACAGTACAGAGGGTGAATAATGGAACACAGCATATGATAAAGATGTAAGAATGAAGAGGGGAGGGGGGGGGGGGGGTGTAGTGGGGGGAGGAAGAGGGGATCATAGTGGGGGGAGGAAGAGGATGAAGATGGGAGAGAGAGAGAGGAGGTGGTGGTGGTGGTGGTGGGGGGGGGGGGGGGGAATAATGCCACTAGGGACTGTCTGAGAAGCCTTGATTTGATTTTTCCCCCCTCTCTTTCCTCATCTCCAATTTTTTTGATCATGAATTGAGCATCTGTGTTTAAGACAGAAAAAGAAAAAAAAAAAAACGTCTCTTGTGTGAGTACCTTTTTTCACATGAGCTTCTTATCTTCGACTTACAGAGCTTTAGCCATCTTATTACGCTTCCCAAACAGCTGGCCCTTCCACGCAGCGACCAGCATGTCTCAGAGCCTTTTAAATGTCATTTAAGAATGAATTAAACATGGCGGCGTGTTCCTTTTGGTTCGTTTCCTTCAAGGAAACGTCAGAGGGAGGCTTGTCCGAAACGGAGACTGCACAGTACAGTACTGGTACTAACCAATCTCTCTTTTATCTCCTTAAGAATCTGCACTGGCATAAAACGACAAAAAAGGGAAAGATAAAGAAGAGAGCGAATGAAGCAAGAAAAACGAAAGGGGGAAATGGAAAGAAGACAGCGTAAAAAAAGAAAGGAAAGAAGTGATTTCCCCTCTCTTGTCATGTCTCAATTCAGCAGCGAGTGCTGGTACAGTGACATATATCTTCTTTGACATTGTTGTGATGGAGGAGCGGAATAATCTATAGAGTCTAAATGACAGGTGCGCAGTGCAGCGAGGGTTAATGGAGAAGGTCATTACGGCAGCATGTGGCCGAGGAGGAGGAGAGGACAAGTAGCAGGCGGTCACGGATCACATGGCACCACGCCAACACCAACACCCAACCCTACACCCAATACCGCCCCGCCCCGCCCGTCCTGCACAAACCCAGGGGTGCTGATAGCTTTGGCTGGGCCCAGGACAAAGTCATCTGAAAGGGCTCCCCTCCTCTAAATGCATACGATGTAATGAGGACATCATTCTGGGCCACCTATCTCTTTGAGACCCGGGGCAACTGACCCCTTTGTCCCCCTTCCCGGTTGGCTTCCCTGCACAAACCAATGCATTTGCATTTTAGGGGGTGGGATGTGATGAGATGGGATGGGAGGGGGTTGTTATTGCTGATGGAGGAGGTGATGAGTGGGGGTGGGGGGGCATGTTTGTTGTACCTGGATGCGTTTCATGGCTTGGGTGGGAAACACACAATTAAGGGTTTATTGTATTGCTCAGTGGAAGATGGGAGATAGAAAAAGAAAAAAAAAGAAAAAAAACAAAAAAAACAAAAAAAAACCAGGAGAAATGAAGTCTCGAATTCGCCCCCAAGACGAGCGAAGGAAGGAGAGGCGTGAAGTGAGTCTTGTCGCTGGTGTTACTCTGGCTATTACCTGAGCAATCGGGTAGGAATTGCTTTGAGGAGGTGGAAGCCACTTCCGTGCAAGTGGCGCATGGTTGTATTGAAATGAGAATAATAGCCGGCTTTTCCCACAGGAAATGCAGCACAGCACACCACGCCACACTCCCGCTCCTCCTCCGGAGAGAGAGAGAGAGAGAGAGAGAGAGAGAGAGAGAGAGAGCGAGAGAGAGAGAGAATGTCACGGAGTACCTGCAGCGAAATCTGGTCAAACAAAAGCGTTTTTTTAGCCGTCGTCTATCGTCGCCGGTATCGTCGGTATTATTCATGAGGAAAACAGCGGTCGACGGTAACAGCGGGCTCGACCCAATCCTCAGGTGATATTTACAAATTTTCCCAGCACCCTCGATGAGCAGGGGGAAAGCCAACAAAGCCTAGGGTGAGGCAGCTCAAGTTGTTTGTTGGTTTTTGTCTACAAATGACTGTTCCACGCGGGGGGGCTTGAAGGTTGCAGAGAGAGAGAGACAGAAAGAGGGAGAGAGAGAAACAGAAAGAGGGAGGGGGAGGGAGAAAGAGAGCGAGAAAAGGATGGAGATGGAGAGAGAGAGAGAGAGAAATACAGAGACAGAAAGAGGTAGGGAGAGAGAGAGGGAGAGAGAGAAAGAGAGAGAGAAAAGGATGGAGATGGAGAGAGAGAGAGATACAGAGACACAAAGAGAGAGAGAGAGAGAGAGAGAGAGAGGGAGAGAGAACGCTAAAGGAAGAAAAAGAAAGAGAGGCCGACAGAGAGACACAGAAAGGAAGGAGGAAAGGGAGGGAGAAGGGTGTTCCTCCAGCACAGAAGATGGATGACTCTCGCTAATTCACTCAAGAATAAAACATTGGCACGTCGGCGAGGGTTTTGCAAGTGCAGTGCCTCAGCCTCAGCCTCTCGGTAATCCACCGTGCCACACTTCTTGTCATGCTCGCATGTGGTCTCCACAACAGTGTCAGCACATCGGCAGCTGCCCGCTGTTTCCACCACAAACAGGTCTATAGGAAGAGCTCTTTTCCAAAACGCTATAAAAGCCAGGTGAATGTGATGTTCATGCATTACTTTCATAAAATTTTAACATTTTAAAATTTCTAGGTATCATCGGCCAATTGGATGTTGGGTTTTGCTATTGGATCTTTCCTTATTAAATTCAACCAGCAACACTATGATAATGTCTGAACAGCAATACCACAAACATATCTTTTGTTTTTACATAATTTGGAAAATGGAGGTGTCGCATTTTGGAAAGGAGCTCTTCATATCCAAGATGGTGTGCATCAGGTGCTGAAGCAGCAGGTTATTGAAGGATGAAGTAGGGAGTACCACTTGTGGCCCCCAACCAACGTGTGTGTGTGTGTGTGTGTGTGTGTGTGTGTGTGTGTGTGTGTGTGTGTGTGTGTGTGTGTGTGTGTGTGTGTGTGTGTGTGTGTGTGTGTGTGTCCTTGCAGAGGAGGGGAGGGACTGATTGAGAGAGAGAGAGGGAGAGAGAGAGAGAGAGAAAGATAGAGACGGAAAGAGATAGACAGATAGAGAGAGAGAGAGAGACAGGTAGAGAGAGAGAGAAAGAGAGAGACAGACAGATAGAGAGAGAGAGACAGAGACAGAGACAGAGACAGAGACAGAGAGAGAAAGAAATGAGAGAAAGAGTGGGCTAGAGAGCTAGAGAGAGAGATGGGGTTTGCTCATGCTTTCCACTATTCTCAAGCCCTTGGCATGATATGCACGTGACGCAGTTTGAGTCGCATTTGGTAAAGGAGCTCAACATGATCCAAGCGGAGTGTGCATCAGGTGTTGAAACAGCAGGGTGTATTAGCAGTAGTATGAAGTAGTCATGAGAGTCTCACTGGTGGCTCCCTTAATGAGCTAATTTCAATTGTCACCGAGCGAGCCTCGGCTGCTTTTAATTCTAATAAATAACTAATGTGTCGCCTTCATAAATTCTACATCACAGGTCAGGGCGGGAGGAGCCTCGGGAGACATGCCCTCAGCTACCCCTCGACACTCTGATGGAGAGAAGCGGGTACAGAGGTCGCGCTCACCTCTCTGTCTCAGTCTTGCTCACGGTGCATGAGTGTGCGTGCACTGGCGTGTGCGTGTGTGTGTGTGTGCGCACGTGTGAGTGTGTGTGTGTGTGTGTGTGTGTGTGTGTGTGTGTGTGTGTGTGTGTGTGTGTGTGTGTGTGTGTGTGTGTGTGTGTGTGTGTGTGTGTGTGTGTGTGTGCGTCTGTATGTTCGTGTGTGTGAGTGCACCGTTGTGTGTATGTGTGAGTAAGTGCACCAGTGTGTGCGTGTCCTAGCAGAGAAGAGGCGAGACTGATAGTGTGAGAGACAGAGAGCGAAAGAGAAAGAGAAAGAGAGAGAATAAAAAATGAAAGAAAGAGTGAGCTAGAGAGTGATGGAAATTGTTCATGCTCTCCACCTTTGTGCTATTATCATGCCCTTACTGTATGGGAACAGTGATTCCATCCATCCAGTGTCACGGCTGCATGTTTCAAACGGTGCCAGGGTGATTCATCATTGCTTTGATATTATCTTCTTACGTCTTTCTGCTGACATCTACGCAGAGTTGTATAAAGTAGAAGTAGAAGTACTCTTACGAATGTCATTTCAACACTAGAAGTATGGAATAACATACTTTCAACTTTGCAATACCATACTACCATTTTTGTAATTATACATCTGTAAGAGTACATCTTATTCTACGTTATACAGCACTGCATCTACACACAGCAAACTCGGCATTGTTACTGCAAACATTAACACTTACAGCAAAATGTACAGTGTTATTTAACATTTTGGAATATGGATAGCAAGATTGTCTGCTTATTCTAACACACACACAGGGCCGCTGACAACTTTTGCTAGGCCCGGGACAAAAGTAATCTGAAAGCCCCCCCTGGCCAATACATACATACATACAACGTAATGGGGACCCAATTCTGGGCCCCTCTCTTCCTGTGCCCGGGACAACAGAACCCTTTGTCCTCCCCCCCACCGTCAGCTTCCCTGCTAACACAGACTGCCTGCCTGGCCTTGAGCTGAGCAGGGGTGCATTTCTCAAACGCGTAGTTGCAAACTACGGTAGCTACTTTGTAAGTTGCAATGCAATGTCCCATTGGCAACTACCCAAGTTGCTAACTGGCTACCAACTACGCCTTCGAGAAATGCACCCCAGAGCAGAAGCGGAGCCCAGGCTGCTCTCCTCTCACTCATGCCATTTGAATAATTACACCACCTCCTCAGTGCACTCCTTTGTTTCAAGTCGCTCTCTCCCTCGCTCTCCATCCATCACCTCAATCCATCTCTCTTTCTCTCTCTCTCTTTCTCTGTCTCTCTCTCTCTCTCTCTCTCCCTCTCTTCAACTCTTCCTCTCGTAGTCTCTCTCTGCTTCTGTGTCACTCTATCTATCTCTCTCCTTACCCCACACTCTCTTCCTCTCTTGTCATACGGCCATGATGAAACGAGTGGATCTCTCTCACACCTACCTAACTACCACACTTACGGCCCCCGTTGTAACCTAACCTTCTCTCTCTCGCTCTCTCTCTCTCTCTCTCTCTCTCTCTCTCTCTCTCTCTCTCTCTCTCTCTCTCTCTCTCTCTCTCTCTCTCTCTCTCTCTCTCTCTCTCTCTCTCTCTCCCCCAGATATCCAGCCACACCATAAATCACAGTGTTAATTCAACACTTGGTGTTACTGTCAAAGTGTTAACTTAATAACACTGAAAAATGTGTCCTGTGTTCTCACCCAATGAAACGAACAGGGAGGGACAAAGGGTTCAGTTGTCCTGGGCCCAGGAAAAGTGTGTGTGTGGGGGGGGGGGGGGGCTGATAGAATTGGTTCCTCATTACATTGGTGGGGGGGGGGCTTTCAAATGGCTTTGTCCTGGGCCCGGGCAAAGCTGTCAGTGGCTCTGTTCCCGCCGACACCTTCCCTCCCTCCCTCCCTCCCCTACTGCATCTGAGCATCGGAGATGGAGCTAAGGTGCCTCGCGATGCCTCCCACTCGCGGCCAGCGGGGCCGGCGACCTTGCCATCCTCTGCCACCCGCGTGATGCCCTCCTGAGCATGATTAATCTCTTGACAACACAAGAGTGGCGAGAGGTGAGCTGGCTGTTGATGCCAACAGAATTCTCCTCTCTTCTCCTCTCCTCTCCTCTCTTCTCGTCCGCCAGATCGTTTTTTTTTCTTTTTCTTTTTCGACCCACCCAAACACACCTGATGATGATGATCAAAGTGCCTTCTCTTCTCTGCTCTTCTCTCTCGTCTCATCACAGCCTCCCTCCCACACCAAAAGAGAGAGAGGGAGAGAGAGAGAGAGAGAGAGGGAGGGCAAAGGAGAGGTAGAGGGAGGTAGAGAGGGAGAGAGGGAAGGCGAGAGAGAGGGAGAGGGGTTGGAGGAGGGGTGGGGGTAAGAACGGTTGGTGGAGAGGGGAAAATAGTGGTTTGGCTCTGACTGGTGGTACTGTTAAAGTAGCTGCTTTTCAAAGCCAAAATCATCTAACATTTTACACTGGACTGCATCTCCAGGAGGACTGCTGCTGCAGTTTTGTTCGATATGGGCTTTGTCTGCCCGATTCTGCCTACCTGATTTTTGCCCCCTGGAAGGCACAACAGAAAACACTTGTGTTTGCCTTGCCTCAACGGCGAAACTAGTCCTCAAGGACAAATATACGAAGGCGTAAAAGAAAAAAAAAGAACCCTCACGCTGCAGGGTGGTTTTGAAAGAGTAGTTTTACTCACCGTGAAATGCAACTTTGAATAAACACAAATATAAATAATAACAATAGCTGCCATGAACCACCAGAGATCTCTAAAACTATAAACAAGAAGTTCTACTGGGCTCAAGGAACAGCACTGTTTTTTTATTTCATAAAGGACCTTCAAAAATACAAATAACCGCCGCAGGGCATGAAATAACTTAGTGGGTAGGAGAGGAATGGGGCTGGGTGGTCCCAACTTAAGCGCAAAGAGAATAATTCACACCGTGCTCAACAAATGTGCAATTATTTCAACGATTTTACGTTTCATTTGCTTTTGGATCCTGTGTCAAAACCAAGAAATCTATAGTGTTTGTTCTCAGTCCCAAATCTTTTCTGCTGCATTGTGTTCTTTATTTTTGTTTTGGGTCCATAAATCGCTGTGTGTATTTCTGCAGTATTTCTCATGTCGCGGACATCTTTGGTATGGTGGTTCCTCTCTTTCTATTTTCCCCCCTTGTTCACTGTGATGGTTATTACTTTTGTCTCTTGTTTTATGTGCTTCCTTTTCAATCTGGGTGTTTTTTTTCTTCTTCTTTTTGCCTCCCTTTGTTCTTCTGGGTGCCCAGACTTTGTAGTGAATTCATCACAATATGGTTGCGGAGTAGGAAAAAAAATAACGCAAAAAAATATATAAAAGTCCTTGCATCTGCGGCACTCAAAGAAATGTGGTTGGCTTCTCCAAAGCATGTTAATGGAATAACTCCTCTCATCTTCTCCCTCCTTTGAAACTTAAAAAAGACTGTGTTCATGTTTGACTACAGTAATTGCTGTACTGTACAGCACGCTGCACTGCTCATGCGCAACGCTGCAATATTAAAAACCTCCACTGTACCAAAGGACCGTAAAGACAAGTACTGTGTGCGACTGTGGGGAGTTTTTGCGCAGTAACATTTTCAACTGCTGAAGCAGGTGTTTAGCACAGTACACTGTATAATGCATCCCGTCTCTGGGCCTAGTCAATGTAATAGGACTCACCTATGAGGAGAGGTGTTATGCCAATGATGATACAACACATAGGGCAAATTGCGGAATACTTGACATTTCGAGAACAATCACACCCCACCGTTTGCTCCCGCTCTATGGCAATTAATAGTATTGCATGAGGTGCAATTACGCTATTCTTCTGTGGGTCTTTGCATTTTAAGTTGTTCCACAGCTGCTTGGAAGATTACAAATTGACGAAATTAAACCTTTCGAAAGCAAAAAAAAGAAATAAAATGTTATGAAATAAACAAACCTCTATTCTCTGTTGGTTCTCAGGCTCCAGTCTAGACAACCAGTTGGCAATAAAACACCAACAAACAAAAACATCTAACAAGGATAGAAGACGCAGGAAACCAAAGACTCCCTTGTTGTTTTTTATCGGGGGGTATATTGGATCACTTTCAACAGCCACCTTGAGTTAAGCATGTGGCTTTACATGCTGGGTCTCTGAAGTCCTTGACCCAAATCAAAGACGATTGTCAGGTGCAGCCTTTGATGTTTTTTGTTGTTGTTGTTGTTGTTGTTGTGTGTGTGATTTTTTTCTCTTTTGTAAAACATGCTCACAGCCGCGTGCTTCAAAAACCAGCCGAGGCAATCATTGTTTTCATCTCTCCACAGCCAGGAGTGCCATAAATCTTCATCTTTATCTTTCCCTCAGCATCATTTCTGGGGTATTAAGAATATTTTGGGGCTCATGATTTATAACACAATCCCAGCACAGTTGTGTGTGTGTGTGTGTGTGTGCCGACTGGAGTCTGATAATGTATTATAAACTATTTAACATAATAAATGAACGTTTACAAATAACATTGTGGCGCAGTCAGTAGCAGTCGCCTCCTGGGTGCCATGCCGCTCGGCTTTAACCGTTGCTTGGCGCTAACTGTTGCCGCGGGGCTCGTATAGCGGCGATGCTTCATAAGAGCATTATGGATGCAGTCTTGATCAACCGAAAAGATGTTACCGGCTCTGCTCTGCCGATGTGATCACAGATAAGTTTGTTGTTTTTAAAAATAGGCCACTATTGTCGTCGACGCCTTTAACCATATTCAGCCCCCACTATCTCAGTTTACTTGATGTAACATTCATTGTGCTAAACATTATCCGCTTTTTTTTGTTGCTGCTTTTACTGCTCAACCCATTTCATTATTTACAGTGTGTGATGTCTATCTGAACAGCGAGTGACTGATAGCCTGATGTATAACAACAAAGAAGCCCACTGTTTTATAACATACATTTCAATCATTTCCAGGACAACACCCGGGCTTATTATTATTATTGCCCGTGTTTGCCAGGAGAGGAGAGGCAGATAGCACTGGTGATAATGGGAGGGCTTTTACATCGTCAGCCCTCTTTAAAAGCATGTAAACAGCATGTTCTGCACTGTGCTGTGCTTGTGGTCCATCGCATGTGCAAATCCTGCTGAAAACTGATAAGTCATATAAAGAGATTTATTGGCTTTATAGCTGTCCAACACAACACAGCAATTCATCACTTTGCATGGCAACGAAATGCAACATGCGTGATGAGGCCCCTTTATATTAATTGCACCTGTGTGTGTGTGTGTGTGTGTGTGTGTGTGTGTGTGTGTGTGTGTGCGTGTGTGTGTGTGTGTGTGTGTGTGTGTGTGTGTGTGTGTGCGTGTGTGTGTGTGTGTGTGTGTGTGTGTGTGTGTGTGTGTGTGTGTGTGTGTGTTTGTTAATGTTTGTGTTTCGCATATGGCATGGTGTGCATGGCAACAAAATGCAACATCCATTATGGTTTGCACCTCTTTTGTACCTTTGTGCGTGAGTGTGTGCTTGGGTGCGCGCGTGTGTGTGCGCATATGTGTTTTGTGTATATGTGTGCCCGAGCAAGTCTTTATGTCTTTTCTGAATGTATGGCTTCTATGTGAGTGTATGGCTGCCGGAATGTATGGTGTGCATTGTGTGCGTTGTTCTTGGACTGTGCGTCTTGGATATTACCCCCGCTACTCGAAACTGCATGTTGATTTTGCATCTAAAATCAGATTAAAGCGCCAACGTTGCCCGAGGCCTGCTTGAAGTTCCTCTAGTCAGTGTGACTGATAATAATGACATTTCATCGCCATCGGAGGGCATAATCAGCTATTTAACATGTTCTTAATAACACTCTTCCTTTGATTTTTTTCCTCCCTTGAAGATGACAGACTTTTCTCAAGTCAGCGAACAGGAACCGCTCCCAACATCCCACAACCCACAACCCTTCAAACTCACCAACCCTTCCTCCCTCTCAACAGTAGAAAAATAAGTGCCTGTAGCTCCATACAAATAAAAAAATTAAAAAACATATTTTTTTTAAAAACATATATTCCCCGACCCCCCTCACGAGGCTTATTAGCAAGTTAGCACTTATTAAAAGCTTCAGATTATTGTCCATCACACAGAGCCATCCTTGTGCCAGAATGTTATACACAGTAAATGACTACAGTGTTTAACACCCAGAGAGTATAATTAAACACTCAAAGTGTTGCTTCTACACTCTAAGACAGTGAATCACAGCCAGGGGTACTTGTACTACTATGGGGTATGCGAGCTAGCGCATTGCACGGAGACATGGACAAACCTATGTATGGAGCATAGTCGCATTGAGATAGACTCTATAGAGAGAGAGAGAGATGGTACAGAGCATGATTGAGGGGGTACTCATGTGAAGTGAAGTGAAGTGAAGTGAAGGCCCAACTGGGAAACTCCAACTCCCATTGTCATTGTGACACAGCACTGCACAGCACACAGTGTTCACTGCACACAACGAAATTGCATTTCTGTCTGGCACATGCAAGGGGGCAGCCCCCAATGGCGCCCCAAGGGAGCAGTGCAGCGGGACAGTACCATGCTCAGGGTACCGCAGTCATGGAGGAGGATGGGGGAGAAATACCCCCAGCAACCTGGCATGTCGAGAGTCCAACCGGCAACCTTTGGGATACAAGTCTGACGCCCTAACCGCCTACCAATGACTGCCCATGTTCATGACATGACAGAAATGCTTGGCCGGCCCGGTACGCAAGAGAAAAAAGGTTGGGAAACACGGCTCTTAAAGGGACACTGTCCCATTTTTGGAAATGCGCTTATTTTACACCTCCCCTTGAGTTAAATAGTAGGCTTTTACCTTTCTCCTGTACTTCCAACCGTTTTCTAGTTATGGCAGTGCACATTTTACCTCCAAGCTAACAGTTAACATTGAGTCTTATGAGACCAGTTAGCCACGAGCTGGTCTCATTGAACTCAATGTTAACTGCTAGCATGGAGGTAAAATTTGCACTGCCATACCCAGAGAACGGTTGAAAGTAGAGGAGAACGGTAAAACCCTATTATTTAACTCAAGGGGAGGTGTAAAATAAGCTTATTTCCAAAAATGGGACGGTATCCCTTTAAGTGTTAAATTCACACCGTGTACTGTGTTCTGTGTAATGTGCTGTAGTGTGCTGCGGTGTGTTGCAACATCCAGCATCCAACATCCGACATCTCCGCAAACACTGATAGGGGCTGTGCAAATGCCCGGCAGTGCCATAATGGAAAGCGTCCCCGTCCCCGTCCCCGAAAACGGGGGAACAACAATTTTCCTGGATCTGATTTGTGGTGCGCCGGTGCCGGTGCCGGTTGCTGGTTGCCGGTACCGCTGCTTGTTAATGTTGGCAGACACAAGTCAGGCCACGAGAGAGAGAGAGGGGAGGAGCGGCGCGGCACGTATGAAAGCTATTACTCCAATCCCTCTACCCGTTGACATTAATAGGATGAATAAATGTGTTTGTTCGCGACTTAATTCGCAGGAATTCATCCAAAAGTGCAGATGAATACGGAGTTAATCTTTTTTTTTTCCTATGCCGCCGTCTCCGCCGCCGAGGTGTCCCACATGCATGTGGCAGTCGGCAGTCGGCAGGGCAGACAGGAGGAACGCTGCTCATTTATTTCCTCCTTTTCACAGCACTTTTAGGGAACGAGAACAGGAGCCGAGTGCCAAATCCCAAAAAAACTACCTGCTTTTTCTTTTTTTTTTCTCTAGAGCTCCTCACCTCACAGAGGCTTGAAGCCTTCTAACCTGCTTCAGGCTCTCAAGCACCAGAGAAGCCATCTGAGGGAGTGGAGGGTAGACATCTCCAGGCACTGCAAAACACACAGACACACACACAGACACACAGACACACACACACACACACACACACACACACACACACACACACACACACACACACACACACACACACACACACACACACACACACACACACACACACACACACACACACACACACACACAACCCCCCACCCCCACCCCATCAACCAACACACAACAATGCCCAAGACAGGCAAACACACACACACACACACACCACCACCCACACACACATTATCCTTCAAACACAACTAAACACACACACACACACACTGTACACAAACGCACACAAGACAATAGCTCAACTAGGCCTAAGCCCCAGACCAGTTATCTACAGGGCTGCAGGCTAGAGCAGAGCAGAGCGGAGCAGAGCAAAGGTGCAAAGCAACCAGTTCAGCTGCAGCATCAGCAACAGCAGCGGTTAAGAAAAAGGATGCACAGTGGAAAAAATAGTCCTAATTCAACACTTAGAGAGTACTCTGGAAACCAAATACACTCTAGAAGATGCTAAATCGACTCTCTACGTGTTGAATTAACACAGCATTTTTTTGTTACTGTCTGGAGGCTGGAGGCTGGAGGATGGTGGATGGAGGATGGAGGATTGGAGAGGACGGTGCTGCTGATCCGATCTGGCAAACGCGGCAGAGGCGGAGGGGAGGCGATGGAGATAGCATCCTCCCTCCTCACATCATATCAGTGGAGGGAGATGCCTCGCAGCTCATTTTTATTTATGATTCAGAGATTTCCATGCAAGCGCAGACACACAAACGCACACTCACACAAGCATACACACACGCACGCACGCACACACACACACACACACACACAGAATGATGCAAACATGCACACAATCATATGTGCGCACATATAGGTACACACACACACACACAAACACACACACACACACACACACAATGATGCAAACACACAGAGAAAAACACAGACACACACAGACACACAGACAAGTCAAGTCAAGTCAAGTCAAGTTTATTGTCAATTTCTTTACATGCACTGGTCATACAAAGAATTTGAAATTGCGTTTCTTGCTCTCCCATGCAGACATAGACTAATCTAGGTAAGGACATAGACAGTATAGACATAGACAGTACTCATACATGGACATAGACAGTATGGACGTAGACATTGCTCATACAGACATTTAAAGTGCAAGACTGGACAACAGAAGACTTGTAGAGAACATACATTAAGAGGAGGTATTTTGTTGTTCTTTTTTCTAAAAGTCCTTTATAGCGTTCTGACATAGTAATAGTAGCATTTGAAGAAATAAATAATTAAAAAAAGGTTTTTATTAAATACACCAGCAGCAGTATGTGTGTGTGTGTGTTTGTATGTGTTTTGTGTGCGTGTGTGCGTGTGTGTGTGTGTGTGTGTGTGTGTGTGTGTGTGTGTGTGTGTGTGTTTAGTGCAGGTAGAAAGTGCGGTGTGCGTCTGTGTGTGTGTACCTGTGTATGTGTGTGTGTGTGTGTGTGTGTGTGTGTGTATGTGTGTGAGTATGAGTTGTGTGTCAGTGTGTGTATGTTTGGGTTTAGTGCAGAAAGTGCAGTGTGCTTGTGTGTGTGTGTGTGTGTGTGTGTGTGTGTATGTGTGTGTGTGTGTGTGTGTGTGTGTGTGTGTGTGTGTGTGTGTGTGTGTGTGTGTGTGTGTGTGTGTGTGTGTGTGTGTGTGTGTGTGTGTGTGCATGTGTATGTTTTGAGTTAGTGCAGGTTGAAAGTTCAGTCACAGATGTAGTAGTGCAGGTGGAATGTTCAGTCGCAGATATGGTGGTGGGGATGAGGGGGGGGAGCGTTGTCAGTGGCCTGGCTGGCTAGAGGCTGACAGTGAAGGGAGAGTGGGTTGAGTGTTCAGTATCTTGATTGCTTGATGCATCGTGCTGCTTGCAAGCCTGGTGGTACGGGAACGGAGGCGCCTGTACCTCTTTCCAGAGGGCAGGAGGCTGAACAGTTTGTGTGCAGGGTGGCTTGTGTCTTTGATGATCATCAGTGCTTTTCGGGTGAGGCGTGCGGTGTAAATGTCCTGCAGGGAGGGGAGTGGTACTCCAATGATCTTCTTCGCTGTGTTCACAACACGCTGGAGTGTCTTCCTGTTTTTCTCCGTGCAGCTTCCTCCCCACACTGTGATGCAGCTGGACACGACGCTCTCTATGGTTCCTCTGTAGAATGTTGTCATGATGGAGGGTGTAGCACTTGCCTTCTTTAGTTTGCGCAAGAAGTAGAGACGCTGATGGGCCTTCTTCGCCAGTGATGTAGTGTTGGTGGTCCAAGAGAGGTCGTCGCTGATGTGCACTCCAAGGAACTTGGTGCTGCTCACTCTCTCTCCACAGCATCACCGTCGATGGTCAGTGGTGGCAGTTGTTTTTGGACCCTCTGAAAGTTGACAACAATCTCCTTGGTCTTGTTGACATTCAGCAGGAGGTTGTTGTCTTTGCACCATCTGGCCAGCAGGTCTACTTCTTCTCTGTAGTGGGTCTCATCGCCCTTAGTGATGAGGCCCACCAGTGTTGTATCATCCGCAAACTTCACTAGATGGTTAGTGCTGTGGGTCGTTGTGCAGTCATGTGTCAGCAGCGTGAACAGCAGGGGGCTGAGAACACAACCTTGCGGAGCCCCCGTGCTCAGGGTCAGGGTGCTTGACACAGACACACACACACACACACACACACACACACACACACACACACACACACACACACACACACACACACACACACACACACACACACACACACACACACACACAAACAGGCACAAAAAACACCTTAAGGTCCACCATTTGGTAAGCTTTTATACAGCCTGAAGTGGGGTATGTGCCTGCAATGAAAGAGGATCTTTTTATCCTTAACTACACTATCGACTGAAATTCCGTCTGAATGCCTTCTGGAGACGAGACATGTGCAGAGGCAGCAGCAGCAGCAGCAGCAGCAGCACCAAGCTCACATCACGTTATTACACTGCCCCCGAACTAATGATATCAGCTTCCCATATATGATGGGGGACAGGGAAGTCGACAAGGGGGCACTAAGGTGTCAGTTGACCCAGGCCCAGTGAGAAGGTGGCCCAAGAATGGGGTCCCCATTACATTGTATGCATTCAGTGTGGGGGCCTTTCAGTTTGTTTTACCTGGGCCCGGCTAAAGCTGTCAGCGACCCTGGGGGCCCCAATAACACCTACAATCCCTACCTAACGGGGGTGGGGAGGGGGAGTAGTGTGGTGGGGTGCGTTGGACAGGCCATTCACTTACGGTCGACTGCGTTGTATTACATTTGACAAGCATGGCTGGATAACTCATTTATAAAGGGTGAGAATGAACCAACGAACAAACGAATGAACGCACTACCACCACAACCCACCCACCCACCGCAGCCCGTCACCACAACCCACACACATGGCCACACAACTGCTCGATGTCACCACAGTGCATAGCAACTCAAGCCTGTTGCAACCAGGCAAGCAAACTAGGCAATCGCCTAAGGCCCCCAGACAAAAAGGCGGGGTGGGGGGCCCCTGATCATGACTGGTCATGTACTTGTATTCAAATGATAGCAAAGATAACTTTGTGAGTGTGGGACGGCAGCACTTCCCTAAATTAAACGATCAGTGGAAAAGTGCCATTATTCTGCTATCGAAATCTCTGTTGGGGGGGCCCTAGGGCTCCGCAATAGTTTGAAGAGACGAGAGGGCCTGTTGGCCTAGGTCCTCCAAATACCCTGAAACGGCCCTGGAGACTTCCATCAACTATGCCGGAGAAATACAAAAGAGACACCCAAGCAAGCGGACCACCTTATTCTAGTTGGTGTGCATTGACACTGCCATTATGATTATATTCGATTACGATTCGGGAGATAATGATTCAGTCCGATTCTCTAATGCATTGCAATGCAATGCAATACATTTCTACTGAATGCAAGATCAATTTTTCATCAGGCAATACAAACAGTCAGATACTGAACAACATTTTATTGACTGTTGTGTGTATCAGCACTGCAGTTTTCAATGCTTTGAAGTGCTTTAAAGTTCATTTGCTCTGGAAATGCCCACGGCAATAATTGAAACTTTAAAAAAATATGCCGCATCGATTATGGCATTTGCCGAAATCGGTTATTGAATTGTCCGAGTCTGCATCGCAATGCATTGGCGAATTGATTATTGTTGAGACGACTACCTTACTCAACACTAGAAGAGGTGGTGAGGACCCAAAGTCCCTCTTTGCACAGGGGCCCCCCGAGTGCCTCTTAGTCGAGGTCCCCCCCAAAATACCTTGAAACGTCCCTGCCACAGCACAGCACAGCACAGCACAGCGCAGCACAACTCAGGGGTTAATTTCTCAAAACCAAAGTTGCTTACAACATTAGCTACTTTGTTGTTTTCAATGCATTTACCCATTGGCAACTACCGAAGTTGCTAACAGGCTAACAACTTCTCTTTTGAGAAACTCAGCCCAGCTCCTTTCACTCAACTGCTGTACAGTCACAGCCACACACAGGGCCCATGGGGTGACCAGACGAGGCGAACAAGCAGTCACTCCGCCGCAGTTATGGAGGAAGTCTCACCTTGAAATTTGGCAGGAGAGAGGGGAAAAGAGGGGGGGGGGGTTGCCAGGCGGGCAGTGCAGTGTCGGGTGGTGTAGGGCGGTGACGGGGACGGTGGCAGGCGACAGGCGACAGGCGGCGGGCGACGGGCTGAGGCCCCTTTGTTAATTTTTAATGCGTTTGGAAACAGTAATTAAGTCTTCCCCCATAGGAGCAGGAAATTGACATGCTCTGGAGAGGCAGTGAGTAATTATATTTGTAAAGAGCAGTGATACAAGATACTCCCCTCTGACTGGGACTCATTACACATCATTAAAGAGACATTGCAACCCCCGAGTCGAGTCCGGCTCTCTCCTTGGTTTGACTCCTCGAAGCACGCACGGGCACATCTGTGCACGCACGCACACACACGCGCACGCGGCGCACGCACGCATGCACCACAGGCACACACACACACACACACACACACACACACACACACACACACACATACACACACACACACACACACACACACACACACACACACACACACACACACACACACACACACACACACACACAAACACTCACACACACACACACACACACACACACACACATTCACGCTCAAACGTATACACGCACACAAGCACACACGCCCACATGCCCACACACATGCACACACACACACAAAGGCACACAGCAATCGATGGGGCAGCTAGCAAACGAGATTGGCCTTTCGTAAACAAACTAGGCTCCAAGGGTCTGGGCCCTGACAGCATGACTGTGCGAGCGTGACTGCAGGGTGGGGTAGGTGGACACATGGAGGCCTACTCTGTACTCCCATAGCCTACAGCCAACATAGACCCATTACCTAGACCCAACCTAGACCCATTACAGTAATGAGGATACATATGACAATGCATAATGATGTATTCATTCACACCTCCCATCCACGCTAATATGGCGAATTTGAACACATTTCACGAACACGAGATTGCCTGATACCGAAACGTTGTTTATTAAAGAAAGAACAGCGAAATGGTCAGTGTGCGAGAGTTTCTTTAAGTTGTTGCTGAGTGACCCATGGTGCCATCTCCGACGCACCTGCCAGCTGAGGTGTGCGGAAAAAAAGTCGAAGTTTAATGAATTTGAACACATAAAACGACCGCTGAAGTGGAAAGATCTGAAAAAGCCAGCTTCCTTAATGGTAGAAACTTCTGTAAATAATATAAAAACAACAGTGTGGATGCACATCGTTTAAAGCATGGGATACGTGATATTTATCCGGCTTAATGTGGACAGAGCACTAGACTATACTAGAGACGGTTTAAATGCATTAGAATAGAGATCTTTGACTATACCCTTTCTGGATGGATTCTCCTGTGACTGCACTCTAGAATTGACATCAATGTTCTACCTTGCTGGACTCTCCATCAACTGCATTGTAAAATCTCCAACGAACACTAGAATTCTAGAATCAACACCTAGGTTCTATTCCATTCCGTTAAACGGATTTGAACCATTTTCTAACTGTCAGTTTTCTAACTGTAAACTTTGTACATTTTGTAAACATGTTGAGCCGGACTAGACCACCCGTTATCGGCCAACACATTTAACTGCCTTAAGTTGATCCAATGTGGATGTAGCATGTTTAGGCAACAACTTTCCTGCTTGGAACAGCCAATCAGAAACACCAACTCGATATCAGGGAAGGATA
Source organism: Engraulis encrasicolus (assembly GCF_034702125.1). NCBI lineage: Eukaryota > Metazoa > Chordata > Actinopteri > Clupeiformes > Engraulidae > Engraulis > Engraulis encrasicolus. Next base: position 35,360,082 of record NC_085879.1, on the reverse strand, counting down.
TGTTACCGAGTAGGGGTTTCTGATTCGCAATTCCAACCAGGATATCTGTGGGGGTTTTTTTGGCAGCAAAAGCAAGAGTACTTCAGATCTTTTGAACGGTGTAGTGTCCATATAACATACAGTCATTGTGGCTTGGTGGGGACCTGACCGAATCCTCCACCACCACCTCCACCTCCACTTCACTCCACTCTCTACTCCCCCACTCGTGTAATTACACATTCCTACACACCTGGTAATGAATTCTTATTCATCTAAATAGAGACGGCTCGGGATGTTAAAACTTCCCAAATGGGGCCCCAGGAGAGAACGAGAGAGCCAGGTTCCACACTTTTGAAACCATAATTACGGTCCCTCCTTGGAGAAGAAAAGGAAAGAGGGAAAAAGAAGAAAAAAAGAGGAAGAAAAAAGATGCGGAGGGCAAAAATTGCTGCGGCAAAAGGAGAGAAGAGGAAGCGGCCAGGCTGAGAGAGAGAGAGAGAGAGAGAGAGAGAGAGAGAGAGAGAGAGAGAGAGAGAGAGAGAGAGCCAGTGGACTCCTTTAATTGGGCCGAGGACACACTGGTCTTGCAGAGCCACCCTGGTTTCCCTCCACTTTATTTTCCAATTCATTTCCTCTATAACTCAACTAATCTTGCGCACCGTTCCTGGGCTTGTGTTGCGTAACTATGCCCTGCAAATGTTATGCATAAATCTTTCAGATACACCAAGACCTTTGATTTACATGAAAGGCCAATGTAACCGCCATCATTAGGTGTGTGTGTGTGTGTGTGTGTGTGTGTGTGTGTGTGTGCGTGTGCGTGTGCGTGTGCGTGTGTGTGTGCGTGTGCGTGTCACACTATGCTGTCCTTCTCCGTTTTACCTCCGAAATTCCTCAATATTTATCACCAACTTATTTTCCATTGGCTTCTTGGGGGCCTTTGTGTTTTTTAGGTTAAGTGAGAGTGAAATGGTTTGGGTGATTTTTTTTTAAATGCCAGTTGTTATTGCAAATGGTGTGGCGAAAATTTCTCCACAGCCAGCCAGCTAACTCCAACGTTTGTGCAGACTCTTGCATTAGTGTCAAAGGCAATATCAGACATGCATTGTGTGTGTGTGTGTGTGTGTGTGTGTGTGTGTGTGTGTGTGTGTGTGTGTGTGTGTGTGTGTGTGTGTGCATGTGTGTGTGTGTGTGTGCGTGTGTGTGTGTGTGTGCGCGTGCATGCGTGGGTTTTCTGCCTTTGCCGCTATTCTATTCATTATCTTGTCTAATTCTCTCTGCCTCCATTATTCCGCCGTCATCCCTTTAAGCTTGCTAATTAAAAGACCGCTCGTTTTTCCATTAATATTCTTGTGTTTGTTTATTTGCTTATTTATTTATTTGTGTCGACTTGACTTGAAATGGTTTGTTCTACTATGAATTTAAATGACTACATGTGCTTGCTGTTGCTTCTGCCAGCAGTCAAATGGAAGAATGAAATGGAGGTCCTGCTTGAAAAAAATAAAAAATAAATAAATAAATTCGGTTGAAGCGAGCGGAAGAAAAAAAAAAGTTTATAGACTGTTCTTTCCGCTCCACACCCCCAATCACTTATGCTAGGCATACACTTTAAAAGCTAAGCACTTAAAGACGTGACAATATTTAGCTACAGTTTTGTGCGGAAGCGCCGTACTTGGAAAGCCAAAGGTAGCAAAAGTATTCAGGCAGAATACTGATTGAATTAGCTTGAATTTAAAATGCGCTCTTAGCCGTAGAATAATTTAGAAGTAAATGTTAGAATGTCTTGCTTAAATGACAGGCATCAACTGAACCGTCATACAGAATTTGGCCCTGTTTAATCTACTTTAGGCAATAATCCTTTAAGAGCTTTTTGTAATGAACTTGTAAACGCGGGATTACGTCTTTTTGGCGCATCTTATTGCCGTGACAAAAGGTTAATGTATACGATGCATGGTCCAACTGCCACATTGTCTGTGAAACTTGATGCGACAGGCTTTTACGTTAGTGTGTGCTGTACCTTAAGTATCCATGAAGATACAAATAAAAGTCATCTCTTACACACACACACACACACACACACACACACACACACACACACACACACACACACACACACACACACACACACACACACACACACACACACACACACACACACACACACACACACACACACACACACACACACACACACAGGCAGTTTACTGGATTGTATGAATGATGCAGAAAGAAAGTGAATTTCATTTCCTTTCCCTGGGGGACTTTCCATATTTGATGGGACGCATAAAATATACATTAGGTTTGTCTATTTTCAGCTGAATTGAATATCGGTATACATTCATGCATGCATGAGAAAAATGACAATTACCTTTAATACGTTGATTTCTTTATTCTCAGGTTCAGGGCTCAGTGCAATTGGTTTAGCATTTGATTTCATCTATGTAACCTAACCAATCAGGCCCTTAACATACAAAGATTTTCTTAAATATTCCTTCAGGTTGAAGTTTGAAAGCGAAACAAGAACCTATTTATATGTAGGCCTACCTGTCTGCTGTGGCTTAAAATATGACCTCACCCTTGTTACCATGGCATTGGAAAAGCTGGCATTCAGCATGAGGCAATCAGCCCCAACATCTCTCCCTCTCAAACATCTCTTTCCTCTGTCTTTCTGTCTTTCTGTCTTTCTGTCTTTCTGTCTCTCTCTCTCTCTCTCTCTCTCTCTCTCTCTCTCTCTCTCTCTCTCAAACATCTCTTCCCTATCTGTCTCTTTCTCTCTCTCCTTCTCTCGCTCTCAAACATCTCCTTCCCATCTCTTTCTCACTCTCTTTGTTTTTCTCTATATATATCTCCCCCTCTCTCTGTCTACGCCTATCTCCACCTTTCTGTCTGTTTGTGTAGCCTGTGTCTGTCTGTTTCTTTCCATTTCTTCCGTCTCTCTTTCTCTACCTTTCTTTCTCTCTCTTTCTCTCCCTCTCAAACATCACCCCCCCCCTCTCTCTCTCTCTCTTTCTCTCTCTCTCATATACATCTCCTCCCCTTCCCCTATGATGTTCTTTACCTGCATGTCCACCGCTGCGTTCCCTCAGACTAACTATAGCCTCATTAGCTCACGTTCTTTGTTCTTGTGTCGGAGACGGCGGAGGAGCACGTATACAGATAGCTGTCATTCAGCCACGCCGCGCCGCCGTGCCAATTTTCACCTCGCCCATCGCTGGCATTTGGGCTTCTGCAAATCGGTTATGAGACGAGGAGGAAGGAAGTGACTCACGGATGATGCTAATGTGTTGGCTCCGCTAACTGCGAGAACATGTGTGGGATTGGATGAGGCATGGTGGCACTCTGGAAAGCGGGGACAAACACGGCTGTGTGGAGTGGTGTGTGTGTCTCTGTCATTAAACTGTTCGAGTGTGCCATCTAAAACGCCACTGTGATGTGGAGAAAAAAGAACACCTCCATGCAATTGACTGCAAGAAAAATGAAATGGGTAAATAAATGGCCCTTTGACTTGCTAAGATAAAAGATACTACTGTGCACTCCACACATTCTGTGTGTGCAATGTTGTTGTTAAGTATAGACAAGCTTGTATGGCATTTTATGAAACTGCGGCGCACACTCTGTGCATAGTCATGAACAAAAACACATCCATTATCTGTATAGTGTAGCTTGATGGATTTTCTTCACAAGGTAGGCTATGGTGCGGCACTGAATTGTACAGACTTGAATGGCACTACACAGTACTCATGTTCCGACTTCACAAAATTAACAAAGTTATTCAAAACATTAGCAATGATATCCTGAAGGTATTAGTATTTCAGGAAAAAAGAAAAGCATTTCATCATTCATCCAAGAATCAATCCCAAAACACAGCCACCAAAAAACGCCATTAGTTTCACAGCTGTATGGTCAAACAACACCTGGAGTATTTGTTTCCAGCACCATCTGCTTTCGACAGGCCTTGTATTTCTGAAACACACAAAAACCGATACTAGACAAGAAATACACACAACCCTGGCTTGGCTCGGAGAGCATTTTTTACATCTGCAGCAGAACAGCTTAGTTGTCACTTTGCTGTGGGGACTGTGATGTTCGACGACACTACATCATGTCGTCAGTGACAGGCCGCACTGGCAACCATACTCCTCCTGCTACCTCGGGCACCTCAGGACCCTGACACGTATAAAGTGCCTTCAAGACAATGTTCTTTGTCAATTACGACCACATAAATCCAACCCGGCCTGAACCACATCCAAGACAGTTACAGCACTACATTGCTTGTGATTAGCAGCAAAATCGCACTGCTAACAGCAAAAAAGTGTCCATTTACCTAGAATGAACTGATGTCTGTAAATTCTAGCGAGACTTTTAAGATCCTCTCCAAGTTTCACAGCAGGGCCAAACAGAAACACTCTTCTCTAACTGCTACAGCCCCAGTTCCCTGGATAACCAGAATTTTCCTTTTGTCTTTGTGTTCCTCCAACCCCTTACATGCTCTGACATCAAACCCGTACATCTTGCCTCAGACACCAAAGGCCCGTTCTGCGCGAGAAAAACTGAACATTTTACTGCTTTTGCCTTTGGGAGCATTTTGTTTTTTTTGGTCTTGCACTGCAGGCAGGAAGCAGCCATTGATTGTCGGTTCAAAGTTGTGATACCTTCCTCATAAAACTCATAAATATCAAACACTCCCAAACGCTGCACAAGTCACTAAAGTTGTTCATAAAAAGGGACAAAAGGGAAATTACAAGAAATTAACGTTGAGCTGCTCCTGCCGCTGCAGCAGGACATTCAGTTACATTACATTACATTACATTACCCAAACCTTTCTGGCTCTGAGAGCTACCGAGGGCTACAGGGGTCTACCGAGGGCTACCAAGGGCTACCCGAGGGCTACTTTTGTTCAAAATCCTCTACTGATGTCTTGGCATCATTCTCAAATCACACTATTATTGAATGATAATTTGTTTATAGGTTGTAAAGAATAAATAATCTCATATTTAAATCAAGAAAAGCATTAACTGTGACTAAAATCTGGTAGTTGCCACTGTTTATTAACATCCTTGGTGGGCACCTCAGAAGCTCCTGGAGGGCTACCTGGCGCCTGCGGGCACCACGTTGGGGACCCCTGCATTACAGCATACATAATGGGCCTCTTTGCTCGTGACGTCAGACACCTTAGATTCAATGCATTCGAAGCAGGTATAAATTGCATCCAGGGCCGGATTAAGACGGCCAGGTTGCTTTGGGGCCCCACCCGGAAAGCAAATTACGTGATTTTAATTACATAGACAGAGTTATAATTATGAGCTTACGTGTCTAACAACTGTGGAGAGGAGTATTAAATACATGTACTGTATACTCACAACTCCACTCGACACAAGACTTTCACTATTGCATCTTGTCACAATTCTGCATTTAAAAAAAAAAAAAAACTTTTGACCAATCAGGAGTCCCCTGGCAGATGGGGGCCCCTGAGCTGCAGCCATGTGTAGCCTGTGCATTAATCCGGCACTGGTTGCATCCGGCACATGCCCCTGTGTTTTTTATTATTTTTATTTTAAATATATTTTTAGGGGGTTTTATGCCTTTATTTGATAGGACAGTCTGAGATGGTGACAGCAAGCGAGTGGGACAGAGAAACGGGGTGGGATCGGGAAATGACCCCGGCCGGACTCGAACCGGGGTCCCCATGGGTATGCAAGCCCAAATGTGGGGGGCTTAGCACGCTGCGTGGTACATGCCACTGTTTTGTGGGTGTCTGAGACCAGTAATCGTCTATTATCCTGATTATCATCGACTTTCAAATCTCTTCGAGACTTGGTCTGACCAAGAGCATAACAAATAACATTTCCCAAATGGCATGGTTGACCCGCCTCCCTCGGTTTGCTACTGGTTGTTTGCTCCCCGACAAAGTGAGAGGAGTTCCCGATTTTTCCGGAGCTCAGAAACGATATTTGTATTGCTCTTGGCCTGACTAGAAGCAGCGCCGAATGTGTTGCGTCCCTAGGAGGTTGTGGCCTGGCTAGCCGTTTATTCCTGCTTCGCATCAAAATGCAACTTGTTTGACATCACTGCGAAAAAGGGCGACTTACACCAAAGCAAGGAAGGAAGGAAGGAGATCCACTCACCCAATACTCCAACTCTGAAATTGAGCGTGATGACGATGACGTTCCCGTAGCTGGCCAGCACGCTGCCGTCGATCATGTTCCCCGTGCCCTCCATGTAGGAGCCTCCGTGAATGTACACCATGACGGGCTTGGCACCTTGGTCTCGGATGTCTGCAAGAGTGGCCCACCGTTAAACTTTCACTTTCCCTCAGCGCTGTTTACAGCAAGGAGATTAAATCAAGAAAACAAAAAACAAAAAAAGGAAATAAAATAAAGAAAGAAAGGGAGAAAACAAACAAACAAACAAAGAAAAAGACAGACACACACACTCACACACACGCGCACGCACACACACACACAAAAACACGCGCACAGTGCAAGAGCGGTCGGGTTCGACGGGAAAGCCCTCCCCAGATACCAGCTAATGTGCCATCCGTGTTTTTGGATGAGCGCAGTCATTTGTCTTTTATTGCTAACTGTACGCGAAAACAAATAGATGCTAACTGATGAGGCGGTGCACAGGGTCAGGCCCCTAATTGGCCATTTGGGCTTATAGTCAGTGTCAGCTTCTCATTGCCGTTACTGCGACTGCGACTACTGCTGCTGCTGCTGACAGCTGGACTAAAACAACAGCCATTTTGGATGAGAGTTTCTTTTCCAATGATTTGATGATTGAGCTGAGAGTTTGTATGTCCTACTATGACAGTAATGAGTACCAATGAATCTGCATTGTTAAATTCATCTATTCAGATGATGTAAAGATCGAGCTGAGGGTTGGTACAGTATGCCGTAGGTCGACTACGTAATTGTAAGAGATACTGTACTCGTACTACGTAATAGCAATAATAAATATCAATTTTATGTTTGTGGTGAGATAAGTGTGTACTGTCAGGCTTATTTGCAGGAAGGATGAGGAAACTGTTGTCTTGTCTGTATGGCTCTGTTTTTATCTGAAGGTTTATCTTTTTGCAGAGGCTTCAGAGACGCTCTTCACCCATAGCGTTAGCAGTTTAGTCAGATCAACATCTGAGACCAAAAAGGGAACAGGAGCCTGGACGAGATTCCTGGCAGCATTTCTGGCTTGCTAGAATGGAGAGCCGAGAACAGAGTCGAGAGAGACTCTCCCTCACTTCCACTCTCTCTCTCTCTCTCTCTCTCTCTCTCTCTCTCTCTACTTCTTGCTCTCTCTGTCTCTTTCGCTCCTCTATTCCCTTTCATGCTCTCTTTCTGTCTCTTTCTCTACCCCAGTATGGCAGCTGTTTTGCTCAGCCTTGAGAGTAAAGAGAAAGCCACTGGGCT